>NC_030850.1:1580979-1776832 GCF_000208745.1 Theobroma cacao
TTTTTTTTCATGGGCCGGTCGCCGGAAAGGCAACCGGTGTAACAAAACGTCGATCTGACGCACCATCTGGCCGGATCTGGCCACTATGGCGCCAGATCGGCGCTTCCCCACTGCTGGATCTGGCCGTGGAGTGCCAGATCCAACCGTGGGATCTGGTCGGGAAGCACCAGATCCGGTGCTTCCCGCGACGAGATCTGGCCGTTGAGTGCCAGATCTGGCTGGATCTCGGTTCAATATTGTCGAAAAGGACTAGATCGACGTTTTTCGATCATATTCGGTTGCTGCCGTTGCCGTCGTCGTTGTTGCCGTCGCCGTCGCCGGTGTTGAGTTCCAGTTAGAGAGAGAATGAGAGAGGGAGAAGAGAGAGAAAGAAAAGGGAAAATGAGAGAAAAAAAGTATTTATAAGTATAGGGTTGTAATATTTTTAGGTTATAAGGGCTATTTTGATCATTATATATTTGAAAGCTATTCCATGAGCCATGGAATAACTATTACTGGGAAGGGGAAAGAGAATAGCTATTACTGACTTTTAACCTATTTGACAGAATTTTTATTCCTGCGGAATTGTTATTCCGTATTTCAATTTGGTACCAAACGAAGGAATAGGAAATGACCGAGAATAAAGGAGGAATAGCATAGCTATTCCCCGTACCAAACGTGCCATAAATGACATGTAAAATATTTATATTTAAAATAATTTTTTTAAACAAATATAAATCTTAAAAATATTTTTTGAAAAATATTTTAAGTCAAAAAGAAAGAACGGATCCTTCCTACAACACCAAAAAAGTTTCTACGGGAGTTCCGAAACCAGCGGTTTCGGAAATGTGGCGAAGAGGCTTTACCAGCAGCTACACGGCTGGTGCGCAAGCACTAAAGGAGAAGAAATGGGACGCATTGGTGATCGGCGGTGGGCATAATGGCTTGACAGCCGCGGCTTACTTGGCTCGTGGCGGCTTATCCGTTGCCGTGATCGAGCGACGCCACGTCATCGGTGGGGCAGCCGTAACCGAAGAAATTATTCCTGGCTTCAAATTCTCTCGCTGCAGCTACCTCCAAAGCCTCCTCCGCCCCTCCGTTATCAGGTTGACCACCTTTTTTCTTTTCCCTCTTTGAAAATTAGAAACAAGAAAAAATTTGTATTGATTTTTTTTGGTTAATTTATGTTATGCTATGTCATTGAAATTGAAGAGAGCTAGAATTAAAGAGGCATGGCTTGAAGTTGTTGAAGCCGACAGCGACGTCGTTTACGCCATGTCTTGATGGGCGTTACCTTCTAATGGGGTACGATGATCATCATAACTACTTGGAGATATCAAAGTTTTCCAAACGTGACGCGGACGCTTATCCTAGGTGTTCCTTCTTTTCTTTTTCTTTTTTGTTCTCGTTTTCCTATTTCTCCCATTAAATTCAGCTTTAATCTTCTTGGAAAATAAATGTAAATTGCTTAGTACATTTTCATTTTGAGCCTCAAAACATGTTGACGATTAGCCTTCGCTATGTCAAGTTCACTAGTTTTCAATTTTATGAGTTTCCCGATTTAGTGAAAGTTTGAAATGTACCAATGTCATATCTGGTTTGCTCAAGGCTTCTAAAGCAAATTTTTTCTTGTCAGCAGATATGAAAATCAGCTATATAAGTTCTGTAAATTGATGGACTTTCTTTTGGATTCACGTACCCCTGAAACCTTGCACTGGGATTCATCATTTACTGATCGTCTGTGGGATAAGTTAGAAAAATCGGTGTTTTGGGCTTCCTGCCTGAGGCATATTTTCGCTTTGGGGCAAAAGGATATGGTGTAAGTCATATTCTTCTCATGGATACCTATAGATGGTAGTTTTCTCATATTTTTCTTTTAGTTTCTTAATTTATGGTCTAATGTTTGACAGGGATTTTATGGACCTTTTATTGTCCCCTACATCAAAGGTTCTAAATAAGTGGTTTGAGGTTGTAATTATCTTAGTTACTTTCTTTTACTTCTAGAGAGATGATTATGCACCCTGATTGTTTTTAAAATTTGTGCTTAATTCTTGAGATGGTTAAATTAGCCTTATTTCCTGCTTAATGCTTCATTGTTTGTCAAATTCCGTGTGTGCTTACTCCAAGCTTCTAGTTAGTTCAAGTTATCATCTCAATCTGTTTTGGTGCTTTTGGGTAGTTGATGGCTTGAATGCAGTCAATTGCTGGGTTCAGAATAACGTTGACCAGCCAACCCCATCACTAGTCCTGCATTGGTTGGTTATGACCACAACTTTGATTTTTTCTTTAATGCTCTTCACCTAGTCCTAATATAATTAAATGGTATATGCATACATTTCAAGTTGTGATAACTAGCAATCTACATGGCTAATGTCCTTAATTAACGTATGAGTTATCAATTCATAATCATACATAACTGATCTAAGTTATTGACTAATAGTTTCTTGATCGAGGAACTTAAATTTGGTGCCAAAAATTATTTTTATAGGTTGTTTGGGTTTTTGCAGAGTGATATACTGAAGGCAGTACTTGCTGGAGATGCTATTATTGGAAGTATGGTAAGACCTCCATACTTATTAATGGTTGCAAATATGTCTTAACATTTTCTGTCAGACAGATAATGTTAGAAAAATATAAAAGTGAATTTAATATCTATATCTAGATTTAGTCCCTAGGATTTCGACTTTCTTTTGAAAGGGGCTTTCGAACACATGATAGCATGCTCCGTGTTAGTAACCTTTGGCATTAATAATTGGTGTTGGTGTTTTCAATTATTTCCTGTAGGCAAGCATTCATACACCTGGCAGTGGATATGTTCTACTACATCATGTGATGGGTGAAACTGATGGTGATCGTAATATATGGTTGTAAGTATCTCAGAGGCAAATTTTAATCAGTAGATGGGATGATCAATTTGGTCGTCTAAGAAAATGGAAAGACTAACAATTACACCAACCTTGTGTTAACTGAATTCTCACTTCCTTTTGATTTGTGTAATAAAATTGCTTCTTTTGTCGCCAGTACACTCATGGATTTGATATTTTATGGTAGAATGCCTGATTGAGGACATTGTTTTGCAAGATACCTTTTAGATTTATAACAAATCTCTTTCTTGTTGATGGTAAATGTTGGAATGCTATCGAAGAAAGTCTCCAGGTTTTATGTCCTGCTCAAAGTAGAATGGGCTTAACCCAATGCACTCAACACGTGCTGTAGGCATGTTGAAGGTGGGATGGGCTCTATATCCATGGCCATAAGTAATGCTGCAAGCGAAGCTGGGGTTTCTATTGCGACAAACGCAGAAGTATGTCTGCCCTTCTTTCATTGCATCAGAAAGTTGGAATTTGTGACGCTACGACCTAAGAAAAATTCTAAATAATGTTGTTTTTTTTTTTTTAATTTCTGTAAACTTCTCTAATGTATTATTTTCAATCAACAAATTAGCTTGTTCAATCAAGTTTTATAGTTCTTACTGGTTTTCAATTTTTCATCTTGCTGTACAGGTGTCACAATTAATGATTGGAGATTCTGGTACAGTAAAAGGGGTTAGTTCACTTCTTGGACTGACACAATGGGTAAATCTGGAAGTGTTTATTAGTAAGTAGATTACTGATTACCATATTGATAATCTAGGTGTTGCTAGCTGATGGGACAAGAGTACATTCTTCAGTTGTTCTATCGAATGCAACCCCTTACAAGACCTTCCTGGTATGATTTTCTAATGTTAACATGTCTCCATGTCTGTTTCATGAACTGGAGAAGTATTGATAGACGATGATATGTTAAGAAAAGGTGACTATGGAGAATTATATTGATAAAATGAAGAGGAAGATTCATATCAAATTTTTTTCTACTTGCTTTTTCTATGAAGTTTTCTTTTCAAGAAAAGCTGTGTCTTTTTGATGCAGGGATTGGTGCCTCAAGATGTTCTTCCTGATGATTTTCTCCGTGCTATCAAGTACTCTGACTACAACTCTGTAAGATTACTTCACGAACAGCTTTAGCTGAACCTACATTCATCCACATATTTCATTGGGGGAAGAAAAGAAGAGTGGGTAAAACTAGTTCAAATTTTGAATTATTTGCTGCAACTACCAATGCCACCTTTCAACCCAAATGCTATCAAAGATTTCATTTATTAAGGATTCTGCTTGATTTGTTTTATTATTGAACCCCTCAGATTGTCAATCTTATATCTACCATAATTTCATAAAAATCTTATAACTACCTTTGCATACTAAAGCATTTGACATAAATTTTGTCATATTTCCATTTTTTTTTTATTTTGAGGATTGCTGTTCATTCCTATTTTATGCTTTGGAAGACCGTGTTATGGGTGTTTCACTCTATATTGGTTACTTTAAATTATTTTCTTAATGAAATTAAAAAAAGGAAAAAGATATTGAGTCGTACTTTGTCGTCCACATTGTTGAAGCATTAAACTGTCAGGATGATATATCAACAAATATATATAGACCTCCTGCTTCTGAGTGCTGAAAACAGCTTGAGGGAGGTTTACGGAGAAAATGAGACATGCCCTACCCTCTACCCCAAGAAAAAAAAATTCCAGAGAAGAAGAAAGGGATAACTATTGAGATTTTAAAGGGTTTGAGTTGTAGTATCTGAAATGTGTTGTCCATCTTTCTGTTTGCTTGTGCTAGTTGGCTAGTTCCACAGTGATTTCCGAATGAAAGTGAGCAAAAGAACTTACTCTGCCAAGGCTTCCTTTGTGCACACCTTTACTAGTTTCTATATTTGGAAGTTATTCAAGAATCTAGATATACTAATCACTGATTGGAACAGGGAACCACAAAAATCAATGTAGCTGTTGATAAATTGCCCCAGTTCCATTGTTGCAGATCAAATAATCCAGAAGGGGGTCCTCAGCATACAGCTACTATTCACATTGGTTCTGAAAGGTATACTAAAATGTAAACGGTCAGTTCTTTAACAAAAAAAGTGGGGCTGCATATGCCTGACATACTCTTATGGTGGGCAATTTTTGTTCTATTATCTCTTTGAAACAAGCACACAAAAGACGTTCTCATCAGTTTGACAGCTTCCTGAAGCTTCTGCTACTTAGCTGTCAATAATATGGATTTAGTTTGCAGCAGTGATAATAATGCTTGTATCAGGTCAACTTTGGTTAGATATTAAATAGTATCATTTTACACTGCCTTTGTCATCTTAAGGACTGGTAATGATTCGTATACAGCTGCATTAAACTATTGTTAAAAAGGCTAAACGTTCTTATTATTGTCCATCCACTTGTTCTCAAGTTGCAGGTTTATATGATATTTTGAATGTTATGTTGACATTTAGAGGATTACACCTTATAATGGCACAACTTATTCCTCTTCCTCTTTTCTTGCTTCATTGTTTCATTTGGCACCATAAAAGCATGGAGGAGATAGGATCAGCTTGTCAGGAAGCTTGGAATGGCTTACCTTCAAAACGGCCTGTTATGGAGATGACAATTCCTTCTTCACTGGACAAGACTATTTCTCCTCCTGGTATAGTGAAGTTAATCTTCCTTATGCCTTTCTCCATTCATGATGTATGCAATTATTTTTTTAATGATTTTGTCTTTGAATCATGCCGCTATTCAAAAGGTATGTTTTTCCCAAAATTTTTAATCATTGTCAACTTCCTAAGCTTAAATACACTTTCTCTATTCTTCTGACTCATTCATTATAATGCATATGGAGGGAAGCATATCTCTCAGAGATACAAGGAAGAGTAAGGATCAAAACAAAGTAGGGGTAATCAATCCTAAGGTGAACTAGACAGAAATGCAAGGAGAGATGGTTATTTCAAAAATAATCTTGTGGTGTTTATCCCCATAGTGAAGTTAGTTTTATACAAAACATTCTATGCATTGATAGATTCCAGTCTTCTTTTCTTTTACTAGAAATCCTAAGGTGAACTAAACACTTTTCTTTCTTTCTTTCTTTGGTGGGGTTCAACCTGCAAGGGGGAGCTTATTGGAGAGGGACAACGTACGATTATCAGTTGATAAAGAATTTAATGTTATCGTAGATAATTCTCTCTCTTCTCAGCTTGAGTTATTTTATATGCACATGTTGCTTTGTCATTAAGATTGGTGCATATCTGTGTAGGAAAGCATGTGGTTAGCTTGTTCACCCAATACACACCTTATAAACCCTCCGATGGTAGTTGGGAAAATCCTACATACCGAGTAAGTTGCGGTTATTAGTAACAGTGTGTCTTTGGTCACATGTAACTTTTACAATAGCTAAATTACTGCTGTCCTGGTAGGAATCATATGCACAGAGATGCTTTAGCTTGATTGATGAATATGCTCCTGGCTTCAGCTCATCGGTTATTGGTTATGACATGCTGACACCACCTGATCTTGAAAGAGAATTTGGTCTAACAGGTATGTCACACCGCTGAACTCTTCCTGATGTACATTGAGAACTGACAAAATAAACATGTATACCTCTTTTAGCAACAATCACATTTTTCTTTGGACCTAGAAGATAAAAATGAATTGGGATATAGATCATTTGTTGATTCTAGATATAAATGTTGAATTTTCTTTATCCTTTTATGTATGCATGGCAGGAGGAAACATTTTCCATGGTGCCATGGGACTGGACTCACTCTTCTTGATGAGACCTGCGAAAGGATGGTAATTCTTTAACAATTGAAAGTATTTATCATATTAAATGATTCAACGGCAGAAAATTTGTTTGATTTCAGATACATCGACGTCTTGTTCATGTTTAAAACTTTGTAACAAGAAGAAAGCTTTACTTTCTTTACTTACAGGTCTGGTTACAGGACACCCATAAGAGGGCTGTACCTCTGTGGAAGTGGAGCACATCCTGGTGGTGGAGTGATGGGTGCAGCCGGACGTAATGCTGCACGCATTGTCCTTAGGGATTTTAAGAAGCATTCTTCTTAGGAATTTTGTTATGCTCTAACCTTTTTCGGGTGCTCATAGTCTCAAACTTAAATGAAAAGCTAATTAAAGCTTAAAATTTCTTGCTCATTCTCCTTATGGCTTCAGCTTTAATATATCTTCGCCTCGCATTATGTTGCCAATCTCTGACCGACACATATTTTTTAATGAACGTTTATGCTTTTCTTTTTTTTTTTTCTACTTTGGACTTGGCTTGCTGATTTTGTCTTCGCCCCACAGCATCTTAGATCGTACGGCCACTAGCGTCTGCTACTGTTTTTCCGAGTTGTTAACAAATTGCGGAGTTTAGCCATAGCACCAGACACCAGTATTCCGCTGAGCTCGAGGGCCAAGGCCGAACCCACGTGTCACCTGACCTATACTTGAAGGATTGAATCAACTTGCAATCCCGATGAGCGATGTGGATTCCTTTGTATAATTTCTTTCCCTGGGTGCCACCATACTCGTCTCTGTATTTACCCTTTAACCACCTGGCCCAACAACGCAACAAAATCGAGGTTTTTGGTTTTTTTTTAACCAAAGTTTACGTTCACGAGCCTAAAAATTTTTGTACGTATCAGAACAAGATAAGCAAAACTGAATGTGCTTACGACAAACATTCTTTCAGGGTTCAGACGTTTAATTGCCTTTCTTTCATGCTTTTTATTTTTTCAAAAAATTAGAAAATATGACGTGGTGGTGATGATGAGGTGTCGAGCAAGCTAAGATTAAGAAATAAGTTTTCAAATCACAATGTTTGGTAAAAAACTCCAACCAAACCAGCATTTGCTCCACTATCGTTTTTCATTACAAAATTTCAGACTCTCTCTTATTTATTTTCTGCCAATCAATAAGCTGAAAGCAAGCTCACCCAGAGCAATGTGGCGAAGGAGCTTCAGCACCGGCAGTCACGTGAGCTCCATGCACATGCTGAAGGAGAAAAAATGGGACGCGCTCGTAATCGGAGGTGGCCACAACGGCTTGACTGCGGCGGCTTACTTAGCTCGGAGTGGACTCTCCGTGGCCGTGCTCGAGCGACGCCACATCATCGGTGGAGCGGCAGTTACCGAAGAACTGATCCCTGGCTTCAAGTTCTCTCGATGCAGTTACCTCCAGAGCCTCCTCCGCCCCTCCATCATCAGGTTCTCAAAGCATGTCTTCCATTTTATACTATTTTAATAATTTTTGAACTTTTTTTTTGGTTATTTAGATTAAATGAGTCAACCTCATAATATTTTTGTTTTCTCGAGTTTGTTAGAGAACTAGAGTTAGCGAGACATGGATTGAAGTTGTTGAAAAGGAATCCATCGTCGTTTACTCCTTGTTTGGATGGAAGATATCTTTTGTTAGGGCCTGATAAAGAGCTTAATCATTCTGAGATCTCCAAGTTCTCCAAACGAGATGCCGATGCTTATCCAAGGTACTTATCTATTCTAATCTTCTTTTAATCGGATTGATTTTCCTTTTAAATTTTGAATCCTCTGCTCATATGTATGTATGTATGTGATATCATTTCTTGCATGAAAACAAGATTATCGTGAATTTTGAGATAAATTTTTAATGATAATTTGAACAACGAGCTCTGTTTTTTCTTTTTTCCTTTCTTTTGCAATAATCTGTTTTACTGATTTTTGAGTTTTACTAAGCTTGATTATGTCATTTTTCTTTGTACTCATTTTAATAATTCTTTTTAATGATTTCATGCAATTTTAATCCTAATTTACAGATATGAGAGTCAGTTAGAGAGGTTCTGTAAACTCATGGATCCACTTTTGGATTCACCACCTCCTGAAACTTTGCAAGGTATCTCATCTCTCCAAGATCGATTCAAAAATAAAGTACACAACTCAGCCTATTGGACTCGATTGCTGTGCCAGGCTGCATCCTTGGGGCAGAAAGATATGGTGTAAGACTTCCTTTCCTTAAGTTGAAGTGGTTTCTGAATTCTGATGTTGTGGATGTTGCTTCACGTTATTTGCTAATAGAAAGTAGCCAGAAACTGACTGATAGAGATACTTTCTTCAGTCAAGTAATTAACTAACAAGCTTGAGGTGCTTACACATTACAATCGTGAAGTAAGCCAGTCCATTCCAGTCTAATTAAGCCTCACATCATGTCTATTTATATATTTTGACAGGGATTTTATGGATCTTTTATTGTCCCCGGCTTCAAAGGTTTTGAATAACTGGTTTGAGGTTGTTGTTTGATCCTTTAATTCCCTTGTTGTATTATCCTTGTAACTTCATAGATTGCAATAAGCTGAAGTGTTTTTTTCCCCTTGCATATGGCTTAAGTGAAGTTGAGTTATGGTGACTTCAGCTTAGTTTTGTTTTGTGAATACTTTCCTTTGTCTCAAACCAGATAACTTTGACAAATTTCAAGCCTGGTTGCATGTTCATTCTCTTTCTCTGTAGTAGCTTTAGGATCACACACTATCTCTTTGCAACAGTTTATGCCAACTCATCAAAAATTTTCTCAAGTCATGCAAAAGTTTATCATCTGAGACCACAGGGCACGGATTTGGAGGTTTGAGTGAGATTCATGTTTTTACAGCTTTTCCTAAAATTATGGTTTTAGATCTTAGTTCAAAAAAGAGATGTGTTGATAAAAAAGAGAAATTTATATTCATCAGTTTACAGTTCTATTGTTGGCTGTGACATGTACAGACAGATGTTCTGAAGGCAACCCTTGCAACAGATGCTGTGATAGGGAGTACGGTAAGAACTTTTATTATTAAAAAGTAGGAAGATGCATCAGTTTTGAGATTCAGTTATGCATAAAGGCACATATTTTATACCTTAATGTGCTTTGAACTTTTCCTGGCAGTTTTTTTTTAAGAAGACTGATATTGTAGTGGTTGTTGTCAATATGGTTTTGAAACATGAATAAATGAACAGTGTTTTTTCTTTGGCTACCTTGCAAACATTAGTGAATCATTTGGCTTCTTCTCCTTCAATTTGTACTGTAGGCTAGTGTCTGCACACCAGGGAGTGGATATGTTCTGCTACATCATGTAATGGGAGAAACAGATGGTGATCGTGGAATTTGGTCGTATGTATACTATTGCTGGATTTGTATACCATTATCCTTCTCCTATTCTTTAGAATATGATTGTATTGTTAACAGGTAGATGTGTGCATGGGCCGGGCTGGATCCAGTTGATACTTCTAAAATCTAGATCCAAATCTAGTCCACCCATTTAAATTTAAAAAAATGATTAAAATATTAAAAATTACTAGTACATTATGCTAATGCAGTATATCATGATAAGATCTCTCTTAAGGTATCAGCATTTCAAAAACTAACAAATTTGTAGATACGTTGAAGGTGGAATGGGGTCAGTCTCTATGGCTATTGGCAATGCTGCCAAAGAAGCTGGGGCTCATATTGTCACAAGTGCGGAGGTATTTCTCTAGCTTTCATCATTCACCTTTCTTCTTATGACTGAATGGAACTTATGAAGTTCTATTTTGATGTCTTATTTGATTGCATAACTACATTTAGTTATTGAGATCCTATATTCTGGAACTTGCTTGAAATATTGAAGTCATATGTAGAGAACATAAATTGAAATTAAAAAATTGGATTATATTCGCATCTTGAAAATTTTGTCAAGAATGGATAATTGTTTCTTGTCTCAATTTGTTTGCATGACATAATTCTTGTTTTTTTCCATGCTAAATTGCTGTCTTGGTCAAATTAATTTCTCCTTGCACTGCATCCATATGAAGCAAAAGACCTGGAAATTGGTTACTATCTAACAAATCACCATAACAAGATCATGCAGTTTGCGGAGGATTTCTTTTTCCTTTTTAACTTTGTTAGTTTTTTTTTATGTTTATACTTTTTAAGCAGAATGCGTGATGAGAAAATGATGTGAATTCTGGGTTTAAACTTGAAACATAGTCCGTATTATCTTGACTAATTGATAATAGCCAGGACAAATTTATGCTTCATTCCCACCCTCACTGTACTGGTTATTATATTGTCAAGGTTTCACAGCTGATAGTTGAGGACTCAGGCAAAGTGAATGGGGTTAGTTTTACTACCTGTGTTTCTGCAATTCAGCAGATCTTTAATATTGAATTAAACTAATTACATGTCGTAAACATGGATAACATTGTTTAGGTGCTGCTGGCTGATGGTACACTGGTGCATTCTTCAAGCGTTTTATCAAATGCAACCCCTTATAAAACTTTCATGGTAAAATTTTACCACTGCTTGTTCAATTGTGTTGCTGGAAGAAGCAGAAAACTAGTGTTTTCAACAAAAAACAGGAAGCAGCCTGTGTGTTTAGCTAATTAACTTGTGCTTAAAATGTACTTTTATTTGATCATTGGCTATGCTTTAATTTCCGTCACAGGAATTGGTGCCTGATAATGTTCTTCCTGATGATTTCAGTTATGCCATTAAGTATTCTGATTACAGCTCTGTAAGACCCTCTCTTATTTTCTTTTATTCTACACAACTTTGTTAATTTGGTTTTTCTTCTCGCTTAATCAGCTATACAACTGCCAGCCAAAAACGAAATCAGCTATACAGTTACATTTTTTTATATTTAGCTAGCATGGATACATTGTAAGATCAATATAGTCTGCTGATAAAGAATGTTTACAATGTGCGACTCCATAATTGTGAAAATCATTGTCATTATGCTCAGAAACCATAATAGTATCATGAGTTCTTGCTTCTGACAATTTCTAAATGGGGACATGGAGCAATAGTTGCAAAATTTAGTCATACCGCCGGGTGCTAAACATTTTTAGATATCATTTACTGAAACAGGGAACTACAAAAATAAACCTAGCTGTTGATAAATTGCCTGAGTTTCACTGTTGCAAGTCCATTTATCCTGGTTCAGGTCCTCAGCACACTGGTACCATTCATATTGGTTCTGAGAGGTATGCTGCTACTCTTTACACATGTTTTTAAATGGTCCATCCAATGTAACTACTTACTTAAATCAATAACTTTGATGCATTTTTCCTCAAACTAGGAGCTCAATTTACTTTTGAAAGCCAGGCTGAGTGCCATTTAGATGCATGTCACAAATGTGGCTTCTTTTAGAAAGACTAAAAATTGCGGTTTTAATCAGGACAAAGGCATGATACGTTAACCTTTTCAGTTACAGCTCGCAATCTGTTTTAATGTTAAAGTGGACAATGGTAAGGCAGATGATAATAATCTAGTAATGACACAGAACAGTAGGAGCTAGATAGATTGCAGATAGGGATGCCATGATCAAAGAAGTGGTAATAATAACATTAAGTTGATCACTTGGCATTATGATCTAAAATGCTATTCCATCTCACTAGCTTAAAATGATCAGTTCAGTTAATTTATTCTATCATCCTTGGATTTCATATGTATTGTCTGATAATGCACATCTGTTAGTCACTTCTAAACTGGATCACCAAACTTATAAATCTGGCAATTGTCACACTTCTTAGCATTCCATTCACCATATCTTCGCTTCTTTTACATCCCAAGTTTGAAGATATCCTATGCCTACTTTTATTCAGCATGGAGGAGATTAATTCAGCCTCTCAAGATGCCGTCAATGGATTACCATCAAGAAGGCCAGTCATTGAAATGACAATTCCATCCGTACTGGACAAGACAATTTCTCCACCTGGTACCCAATTTCGGCATCCTTTTATCTGCATATTATTGGATCCGTTTCTTCTTCTTCTTATTTTAATTATCAGTTTTTATTTTATGATAATTCATTTTAAAAATTTTATTATGTTCATATATAAAATTTTTTTATTATGTACCACTATCACTCTTTTTTGTAATGTTAGTTGTGCTAGTTTATCATGTTCATATGCAAATCACGGTGAAATCTTAGAAATATACCATTTTCAGGATTTGAAATGATAGCATTTCGTTACTTTTCCCTCTCATAAACATATATAATGAATATTCCCTTGAAGCAAATTCTCCTCACAAGATTGACCTGACTATTTTGTTAAAGGCTAGTAGGGAAAAGAAAATGGTTCAGATTGAGCTACTGAAACTTGTCAGTGAAGTCAATTTGCATGATGACTATTCAGGAATTTATGCAGTGTGTTTAGTTTGGGCAGAACTTAGGTATGATTTTATAGATTAAGTTTGTGAGGTTGTTCTTTAAAAATGATCAAATAAAAATTAAAATTGAAAATCCGAACTGATAGATTAAAAGACCTTGTTACATAAATCAAGTACACAATATTTGAAGTAACTTGAATATGTTTTGATACTTTTTCTAGATAGGCAAACTAGGATAATGGACATGAGGCGCCCTCTGTCTTATTCACATTACATTCCTCTATTACATTCACAGTCCTCTTCTTTAATTTTCTTCTTTTTAGAAAGTAATCTGTCGCTGCACAGTGGGCTTCTTTCAGCACCTATATGAGATTTATTGCTTATACTTTTGACAAAATCTTACGTGTATTCATAGGTAAGCATGTCATTAACTTGTTCATCCAATACACACCTTATAAACCATTGGATGGCGGCTGGGATGATCCTGCTTATAGGGTGAGTAGAATTTTATCCAAGTCTCTTCTTCTACTTCCAAGCTTAGGTAGAATGTAAAATCATTGAGATTTTTCCAAAAACTTACTCTTATTATCATTGCTCTTATTATTACTGAATGGTCCCTCATAATCATTCTTATTTTGTAGGAATCATTTGCACAAAGATGTTTCACCTTGATTGATGAATATGCTCCGGAGTTCAGCTCATCTATCATTGGCTATGACATGCTAACTCCTCCTGACCTTGAAAGGGAAATAGGCTTGACAGGTTAGGAATATTTCTGTGTGTTAATCCGTCAATTCTGCTAATTCTGATGCGGATTTTATCTCCAAATTGAAAGTATTTCTTTCGATGAATTAAAAATGGTTTTCAAACCTAGACTTTCTTCCCTGCTTTATTCATCGTAAATCATTTTTAACTCATAACTAACTCCCTTTCAAGCACATCTTCTTCCTATTATAATTGCAGCAAGCAAGTTTACAGGCTATTTTTAATTATCCTTCTCCATCGAACTCCACCTTTTCCTCCCATTTTTTTATTTTATCAAAGCACAATGGTATTAATTGTATGTACAATTTACTAAATGTACTTTATCCTGAAAGCATTGAATTTTAGTGCATGGCTTCCATTGTTTGCAGGAGGAAATATCTTTCATGGTGCAATGGGATTAGATTCTCTTTTTCTCATGCGACCTGTTAAAGGATGGTATATCTAATTGCTTCTCTTTTCCTTACCAAATGAGTACATGTTTTAATTTATCAACAATTTTTTATAATACTGTACATTGTATTTTTGTTTAAATAACAATTATATATAAATGTAAATGTTTAATATGATTATAATTTAAAAATATAAAAATAAATGAATAAAAATTATTCAATGAAATTAGTATTCTTATATATATACCGAATAAATCTGATTGCTTCTTTTTGCCTTTTTCTTTACAAGAGTGACTGCATTGATAAATTTAATTACAATTTTTTGTAATATATTATTATTATTATTATTATCCAAATTTGTGGATACAGGTCAAATTATAGGACCCCGTTGCCAGGCCTTTACTTGTGTGGTAGTGGTGCTCATCCTGGGGGAGGTGTGATGGGTGCGCCGGGCCGCAATGCAGCACAGCTAGTTCTTCAAGATTTCAAGAAAAAATCCAAGTGATGCTCGGAAAACCAAGCTCCGCTTTTTCATTAGTCTCTGGCAAATATATCCTTTGGTCGAAATTCAGAGCGGCTTCTTTATCCGAATCATGATGTTGAATTAAATATACGTCCTGCATGTCATTTTTATTATTATTATGCTTGTATATAAAATTATTAAAATAGAGTATTTAACAATACAAAACATAGATATAACTAGATGTTGAAATAATATATTTAATATTATTATAAAAAATCGATATATTTTACTGTTTTATCAAATTATTAAAATAGAGCATTTAATAATATAAAACATAGATGTAACTAGATACTGAAAGAATATATTAAATATTATTATAATTAAGTTAATTATAAAAATATCAATATTATTTAACTGTTATATAAAATTATTAAAAGAGTATTTTGTAATATAAAACATAGATATAACTCGATATTGAAATAATATATTAAAATTATTATAATTACGTTAATAAAAAATATTGACCTTAATAATTATATTATATAATAAAAATAATAATTAAATTACTTTTATTATTATTAAAATATTGATATTATTTTGCTGTTATATAAAATTATTAAAATAGAGTATTTAATAATATAGTTATTAAGTAGATTTTGAAATAATATATTAATATTATTATAATTAAGTTATTATAAAAATATCAACATTAATAATTATGTTAGATAATAATAAAAATTAAATATTACTATTCTATTTATTAATTAAAATAATTAATATAATTTATTAGGTAATAATTTATTAGTCTACATATTAAATAGTACAATTTAGTAATTAAAAATAAATTATAATTAGTTATATTAAAATCATTAAATAAATTAATTAAAATATCCAGTCATTATAATAATTTAAAAATAACTAACATAGTGATTATAATGTATTAATAATTATATTAGAAATAAATAATAAATAATAATAATATAATCTCATAATAATTATTAATTATCAGAGAGATTTTATTTTTATACATTATATTTTTATATAATTAACAAATAATTATAATATCATATATCAATTTAATAATTAAAAAATAATTATAACATGAATTAAGAATTATCAAATTATTAGTTAACAAATAATTTAATCATTTAATTTTATGCTTTTTAAATAATAGCAATATTCAATAAATATTAATTATGATAGTAATTAGTAAATCAAACAGTTATATTTTTCACATTATAGTAGAGTGATTGTTTTTATTATTATATAAATTAAAATAATAATTTTAATTAATTAATTACAAAATGCTTTACAATATTATATTAATTATAAAAAATAATATTAATAAACAATTAAATCATTATCCAAATATTAATAATAATATCAATTACTAGTTAGAATAAATCTATTTTTAATGTCAAATTTAATTAATACTTAAATAGTAATTCTAATCTTAATTTTATATAATAAATAATAAAATAATTATATTAAATAAATAAGTCGTCAACTTAATATTAGTGATTTGATTATTTATTATTATCATCATTTTTAATTGTTAATTTCAATTTTTTGAAAACATATTTTAATATTTTTTATTATATTTATGTTTAGATATTAAATTTAATTGAATAATTCAGCATCTGATATTTTAATATACTAAAAAATTAAATAATTATTTAAGGATTAAAACAATATAACAAGTGTTTTATAATGTATGATGTTGAAATAATATAATAGGAGTCACGTAGAATATATTCAATCAAAATACAAGTATATAAAATATAGAGCACCAGTTAATATATATCTATATGCCATTACTATTTTAAACAAATCATTAAAATAATTACATTAGAAACCGGCAATAAAGTTAATTAAATTTTAGGTTTTATCTATAATTTATAATTAAAAACTTTTTAAATATAATTTTATAAACATTAATGTTGGAATCTTAATATACTATATATTTATTCAATTTTTTGTTTTACCTTTTTACATATTTTCAGAATTTTATTCTTTTAAAATTTATAATGAAAGAAAACATTACATTTATTACTTTATAAATTTATAATAATATTAAATCCATATATTAAATTCCAAAGAGTCAAAAATATATATAGTTCAATATTATTAATAGTAAATATAAAACCAAATAAAAAGATAGTAATATCTTAATTTTAGAAACGGAAATTTATTTTATAAAGATTTAACTGCCGCAAACAACACCTAAGCTGCGCAGATTAATCTGCAGATAGAGCCTAGAGTAATTCTACACATTATAGAACGAATTGACTGTTCAAACAACAAAAGAACCGGACCATTCAAGAAAACCGCAGACCCCTATAAAAACGGTGGTAAAGTCTACCTGATGCGTGCTTCACTTTAAAAGCAAAATGCCAGGGAAAACTAAATAGCAGCAGAAATCACTGCTCGTACAAGTGTTAAACGGTAGCTGAGATCTCAAAGTAAAAGCATATTATAAATTGCGAGTAAAACAGCTTGTTACCTGTATTTATTTCGTACTACGAAGCACAAAAATAACTAATCAAATATAATAATACCTCTTGACATTGATGCTGTGGACCAATACGAAACAGATCCCTTCACTCAAAGCATTTAAACTTTCACCAATGTACAACACCGGCCCAAGTTAGTAAAAATCACAAGTTATCAACACACACTGACAAGAAATAATTGAGGACTGGTTTGAACAGCATTTGAATGCAGAACTACCTACTTCGCCAACCGGAAGCAGACTTCGGAATGAGTGTGATAGCATTTGAGGCAGCTTCTAACCTACATCATGGTTAAGCATCATCTGTTAATAAGTATAAGTACAATTCAAAAGGGGGAAAACTTGCATGCTTCACACATAAGCACAGAGTTGAGGGAGAGAAAGAACACTTAGATATCTCTTCAACTGCCTTCATAACTTCTGTTGAACTTGTTTCCAGCACTTGACCTCCAAAAATTATCTCATCCAGGATAGTGTGCATCTGCAAAGGATTATTGAAGATTCGGTCAATGAACCCAGCAGAATACAGTAGTAAGAAAGCATTCAACTTACTTCGAATCAGTTGAGTGTACACGTAGGATGTTATAATGATGTCATAAAAAGTGATTATTGAGCATATTCCAAAGACAGCCCCATGGCTAGCTAAGCATAAAAGCACTAATGTTCAGCTAGCTTTGCCAGCAACAAAGTATTGACTACAACATCAACAATATAGGCTATCAAGTATACTGTGGAATTTATTAAGACAAGACGCTAAGGAGTTCAGACAAAGTTAACTTCCAAAGTGACTCTAAACAAGCTCAACTGGAGGTGAACCCCAAAGCACCATAAGAAGCTTTCCCTGCCATCAAGTAATGTTTGAAACCTGAAGCATACCTCATATAAGTTTACCAAGAACATCATCTCCTATGTCATATAATCACTTCGTGCCTATTATTCCAAACTAGCAATATCTTATCTATATGTAGAATCTTGCATACCCTGGCACTAAATAAATGCATATATTATTGATGAGAGGGTACAACCTTGCTGTAATTGAACACAATGTCAAGCTCGCAAACATTCTTGAAGCATTTGTCCAACGTTTCCACAAAAACTGAAGGCATCACATTTAAAGTAAGTTAAGTTATCCAGTATTTGAAATAAATTTCAGCAATTATTGCTATATCCAGCTTCTAGTTTATAAAGGATATGCATGACCAACCTGGTACATTGTTCTCATCAGATAACATGCAATTTTTAGAGCCAAGAAGTTCATTGAATCTTATAGTTTCATACCAATTATTATTATAATCGTCCATACAGAAAGATGGTTATATACAAGTTAACATCTACAAATTGTATTGATGCAACCAAACTTGCCACTTAAAAGACACCTGAGGTCAACTCAGCTAAGTTGGGTGACACAACAGTTATCACTAATTCCAGTGCACATGAATATCAATTTTGTTTTCTTGTTTTCAGTAAATCCTCATACAAGAGAACCTATTTCACAAAAAGGTGTATCTGAAGTGAATTCAACTTCAAATCATCAGAAAAAACCATCAAAAAGGCTCGCTCCAGCTTCAAGAAAAGTTTTCATATCAATGATGCAATATAAATATTTGGACATTTCCCAGTATTGAGAAATTGAAATCTCTATTTCGAAAGGATCGTTTCACAGAAGAACAACATTTCATAACTTGATTACTGCATCATAAGTCTTCCAGAAAATGAGAAGCATACCTTGTATCAAGTCAAGCACAGCTAGTTCATTTTCAGAACTATCAAATACAAAGACAAAGTAAAGAGTAGCAAAATGCTTGTATACAAGGCGACTATCCTGCGAGTGAGAATTCAAAAACAATTAAACAGAGTTCTACAACAAAGCAGAGCTAAAATAAAGCTACGGCAATTACTACACACGATTCAAACGAGAAGTTTAAATCAAGAAAAGGACGAAATGAAAATTAATTGGTTTCTAACCTTAATATAACAAGGAACTGAAAACTGAACTAGAAATGAAGAAAAAATAGAAAGTAAAAGAAGTTACCGGACCAAAAATCGATTCAGCCTCTATGAAATTGCTTACGTTCTCAGCTCTACTGCACAAGACTGTTTAAAAATTAAAATCAAAATTTAAAGCAAAAAGAAAAAATGAAAAATGAAAAATAAACGCTAAGTACGAATTCAAGAACGATTGATTAGGTTAAATCATCAATGAGATTAGAAAACCGCATCTAAAATTCATGCCATCCAAACAAAGCACAATTCAAATTAATCACAGCTAAAGTAAGAAGAAGAGGACGAAGAAGAAGAAGAAAGTTGGATAAGAGATCGGAACCTGCAAAAACGCTTCGTATAAGCTCCTGCTGCTTCTCCACTGGCTGATTTCAACGAAATTCGGAGCCACGTCGATTATTGCAAAGGAATTTGAACAAGGTAATAAGATCGTGATCTTCATTTTTTAAAAAATAATACTAATAATAATAATCAAATGAGAGTAAAAAAATTCAAAAGAGAAAGAGAAATTTACCAGATATTCGTAAAATTTTGCAAGGCGAGGCTTGCCTTGAGTGTTCATCACCATCACAGCTTTTATCATCTTTGCTCCTCTCTCAGCCCACTCCAAAACCAAACAGAATTTTGAATCTGTTTAAAGATTTTCACCCCTAAATATATATATATCTAATGGCCTGAAAATTGTAAATGGACAAAAAAGTCCTCGATCAGTGACTGGAAACCGAAGCGACCATCGGGGTTAAATTAAGAATCTAATAATAATGGACAAACCAAAGTGTTTATCCCATCAGGGTTAAATTAGGAAATGGACAAACGAAATTGTGATGTAATAAATAATATAATAATCCACGTCCTCTCTAGTCTCTACCCTGGACGAGCCCTAGACAAGGAGAGCAGTTTTAAAAATGGAGCGGGAGCGGTCTGAAGTTGGCGGCGCAAAAAGAACGGAGCCAAGAAAATGTCTAGTCAAGAAGACGATGACGAAGAAATAGATCCCGTTAAAATGATCTTGCCTGACGAACAAGAGGAAGGGAAGAGCCTTTCTACGCTAGGTGACGATGCAGCGAAGCAACAACTGCAGGAGCATCATATCCGTTCGGTCGAGTCAATGGTGGTGATTAGACAGCTTCCTTCTGAAGGGCTTTCTTTCCAGCTATGGCCAGCTGCTACGACTCTAGTCACTCTTCTTGACAACCATCGCCATCACCCTAGCAAAAGCCCCCTCGCAACCACCCTAAGCGCTTTGTCCAACGGTGATAATGATCGGAAACTGAAAATCCTTGAGCTCGGCTCTGGTACTGGCCTTGTTGGGATTGCCGCAGCAGTCACGCTAGGAGCTGACGTGACAGTGACGGATTTGCCATACGTCGTCCCCAACCTGCAATTCAACGTCGACGCGAATGCTGACGTGGTGGCTCAAAAAGGTGGGACCGTCAACGTAGCTCCGTTGAGGTGGGGAGAGGATGATGACTTGGAGGTTGTGGGCCGAGAATTTGATCTCGTATTGGCTTCTGACGTGGTTTACCATGATCATCTTTTCGAGCCTCTGATCCAAACGCTGCATTCTCTGTTGAACGGAGGAGGAGGTGGGAAGAAAGTTTTTGTCATGGCTCATCTGAGGAGGTGGAAAAAGGACACTGTGTTTTTCAAGAAAGCGAAGAAGCTTTTTGGTGTCGAGACTATACATGCAGACCCACCAAAGGAAGGGTCTAGGATTGGGGTTGTTGTTTATCGTTTTGTTGGGAAAAGCTAGAAATTGAACGAGTTAAGTCAAATGTTAAAAGAGTTTTTGATGATTGAAATAGCAAAATATTGTTGAAAAAGTTAATGAAATTGATGGCTCTGTTCGATTATTACCTGGCTTTTTTAGTTTGATTTCATTTCGGAGTTGAAATATTTGACTGGATGTCACCGTCCAAGCTCTGACAGCCACAACTGGAAAACTGGGATGAGGGTGGTAACATATGAGAAAATTTACGCAGTTACGGTAAGAAATGTAGGGCATAGCATTTTCATACTAATCCAACTTTTTACAACCAAAGTTACAAAACCCGTTTTCATCAATCGGGAGTGTCTCAGACTCCACGCTCATACAAATCCCCGTTGGCCGCGTCACCGTTGAAGCCGCTTTCGACTTTAACAGCTCCGTCAGTGGCCTTGAATTATGTGAAAAGCACGGCAGCATTCGCAAGGTAAGTCTCCTATATATAAATGCCTCCAACACTGTTTCGGAGCTCGATTCCGGGCAAGTGAGTTGCATCTTGGTCGTGACTGAATAGCGATGCATCCTTCCTATGGATCAAACATCATCGCTTCCTTATTGGTGAGCCTTTGGCTACTGCTTTCATACTTTGCGAATCTCTGAAGCAGACAAAGTGCACCAGTGTTTTCCCGTTTGGATAGACTGCAAATACGCTCGTTCCTATTTTCTTGTTACAGAGAGAGCACATACTGTCACTTGAGATCTTCACTACAGCTTTTCTTTGGCTGTAGAGTTCATCTTTCACCTGTTTCAAAGGGGAATTCAGACAGATGCTTAGACGAAAGAAAATCAAAAAAGTATTATTCGAGGAACCAACGAAATGATATTTGTGAAGATATATATATATATATGCTAACAGGAAAACCTCATACTATGTGCTAAACTGTTTTTCTTTTGTAAGTAAAACAGTTTCCGTACCAGTAGGTTCTCACTCTGCCTCAAGCTCTTGATAACAGAGAAGTTCCTGTATGCTTCACTGGATTTTTTCGGAAGAGGTCCCAGAAATGGAAGCAAGTTCTGCAGGTAAAAGACAAATACCTTAAAGAAAGAGCTTACAATTGATACTCTGATGCCCAAAAGGAAATCTAACAACTTAGATATCAATGACCATATACACTCAGATACAACTGGTTCAGGAGATTTGTAAGCAACTCAGGATTTTGGTACATACCTCTAGCTTAGTCTCCCTTGGTAAGAGTTTGAGTGCCTGAGCTCCATTGATTCTATCCCACCTTCGGCTCAAAAGATCAAATACCTGATCAAGCATAATTGTAGAAACTCCTTCCTCACCCAATTCTTCAGCATCACCATCACTCCTACCACTATCAGTGTTGCTGGGACTAATACGAATATCCTCTGCCCTTCTATTGAGGCAATTTTCTTACGTCCTCCTTTACCTTTAATTGAAGCTGCTGAACCAAACTTTGGGATGCTTGTATTTGGGGATGATACCAAATTTGTAATTCTATTTTCAAAATTCTTGGTTGTTTTTTGAGGATTCAAATAAATCTGTAGAAGCGTGAGGTATATATTGCCAGAAGATCTTACCGGCAGTTGATGAACCACAGACTCATAAACCCGATCACAATAGGCCAGTGCCAGTTCAGGTACATGAAGCTATAAAGGTCAAGAGCAGTTCAGTTAATAGGAGCATATTCATAAGAAAAACAAGAGATTTAAGGAATATAAAATAAAATAAAAAGGGGGTGTGATGTCGGGGAGGGAGGGGGAAAGCATTTTATAGTAGCCTAGCTCAACCAAAGGTTCAACATCATTTTGCTTTTCCTATTAACCATCTTTCTCAATATAAGGAAACTGGATGAACCATGTAAGAAACTACCTTATGAACATATAGTGATAGCGCAAGCTCATGTTGGTTCATTTTTCCCAACAAAATTGCACGCTCTTCAAATAGAGCATCTGGAGGAAGACGCCTCAACAAACCCTCCAAATTGTATCCTGAGATGCTTTCCAACGCAGATAATAATTTCTTCCTAGTTGGTAAATAAGCGTTCTCATCCCATATCTGTTGAGCACTTAGTTCTGTATACCATTCAAGTACTTCTGAGAGATAAATTTGTACCTACAATAGTCATTGATAGTACTATGAGCTGCACTATCACCAACACAAGTGGCAACTATGAGAACTCCAGTGGCTTCAAATGACAACCGAAAGTTATTTTGATTAAAAATAAAGGCTTTACCATTTCATTTTGAAGGTTCCCTGAGATCCCATTTTCATTCATCGCAAGCATAAGCTCCAAGTACCTGCCCTGCATGTTTGGAGCACGCTGCTTCAAATAAGAGTTGACCAAGTCTGCTGGAATATTTCCAGACAAAAAAAGATAAATGGTTTCTGTTGGACAGCTTTCAAGAACAAGCATCGAGAACTCGAGGACAAGCATGGGATCGGTGCCACAGAGAGGCTGCCAATAAAACCAGACAAAGTATTCAGCATATAAAAGTTCTATCACAGCATATTGTTGAGTCCATAAGGTCAATCCATAACAAAATTAACATTATCTTTCATATTATTCAGGGGTAAAACTTCATATAGCCTCTTTCACAAAATATAACATTATATTTTATGTCCTACAGAACACGCATGACCCAAAAAGCCTAATGCTTCCATAGCATAAACTGACCTTGAGATATTCAATAATTGCCGCAGCACTGAACTTTTGGATGAGCTCGGCCTGCTATTGGTTTGATTTTGCCTCTTCTACTAATTGATGTAGAAGTTTTAGAGCTTCACGGTGCTTTGAGTTACTTCTGTAAAGTTCTAATAAAGCAGCATAATGATTCCCTTTCTGAAGAATCTCCTCAAATATTTTTACATCACAGTAGTTAAGACATTTCAGCAATTCTAAAGCTACTGAGGATTGTCCAGTAAGAAGCAGAGCTTGGAGGAGGGCTGTGTCCAGTATTGCTGCCATCTCCCTAGCAGCTGAGTTAATCGGAATGCTACCACGTACCTAAGGGACCAAACATTACTTCAGATCATTAAGAAAGAAAGAATGAAAAGAAATTGGATATTAACAGAACTGATTGCAAGTATTTTCGATCAACATACTGGCATTTAAGGAAGGAAACTTTTAGCTGGCTTATGTCCATAAATTATGCACTTCTGCATAAAGCCAAATTCTAGTGCACGAGCTGATATCGAATCACAAAATATGCTTTGCTTTTTACAAACATTATTAACAATAAAAAAAATTGAAATTAGCCTCACCTTATTGGACTTCTTAAACCTAGCCGAAGTAAAATCATCTCCAACGGCATCTAAAACTACCTCTTCTGTTCCCTCAGCAGCAGCCTTCTCTAAAACACTGAATTTCTTCTTCTGTAGGAACTTGATGAGAGCCATGAGAGTATTGTGGCTCATTTTTTTGAACTCAAGTGCTGCATTCTCATCAGATTCTGATGATTGTGGAAAAAAGGTTTCCAAATCATCCGACAGACCAGATGAACCTCTTGAAAGTTGTGAAGCATCCAGAGAAAGGTCCAATAACTTCTCTGGCTCTGGAACTGCGGTTGTTTTGGGAAGAACAATGGATGGGTACAAAGTAAGCACATAGGTAATATCTATTTGAGATGCCAAAAAGTGCTCCATTGCCTCCTCATAGCACCCATTGTCAAAAAGATAATGAGCGTATCTGCAACAAGGTGACACAACCAATCAAGCAGAATGAATCACTTGAGGAACAGACAGTAAGCCTGAATAACCTGCAGAAAATTTATACCAGGGAAAAGAAGGTTTTGGAAGTATTTAAGGGGTAGATTTTCATATGCAGTGTTTACAATACCTCGAGAACTGTAAGGAGAATGACCTTGAGAAAATAAAGGAGTATGATGGTGTGCAAAGTTTTTTAAAAGGTGTACACTATGCTGTGGCATATTAAACATAAATAAGCATTGGAATGATTAATTTATTCTTATTAAACATGATATAAGCCAATTAACTTGATATAGCTGCACAAAGTAATAACTGTTAATGGGGAAAAATACACCTTATATGAATTGACCCCTCCTTTGCAGCTCTAAGGCTTGCATCTTCTGGTGGAAGAAGCTTACACAAGGCCAATGCTTCCTCAAAATTTCCAGATGCTGTTAATTGGACAATCTGCAATGCAAGCAGGAACATTTAATGCAATAACCAAAGCATTTCTTCAGAGTTAGCATATGCAGACCATAGTCAAAAGCATAAAAGAGTTACAAGACAAGGGGCAGAATATGATGTTCAAGCATAAACAAGGGGGAAAAAGAATGACCAACGTTCATATAAAAGCTTAAAGAAGGAGGTGCATCTGGATTTGAAGCTGCAGTTGTTTAATCGCGTTAAACTTCTTAAGCATACTAGGAGTACCTGCGCACCAAGAGGAACAGGGAAGAGCCCACAAACAGAATTTTCTAATGCTACAATGACAGCATTGTTACTTTTTATAAGATGACGTGCATTTTGGAGGACAATCGTCTGTATCAATGGATATGGAACTCGAAGAGAGCGAATCTGCAAAGAATAGTTAAGTGAAAGGGCATAAACCAAATTTAAGTCAGCAAAATCCAATCTTCTTTAGCAATTAGTCATGCTACCTCAACGCGTCTTGTTAACAGAGCTATAGCATATGGCCTCTGGATGACAACAACAGCAGGAGCTTCGGACCAACATATCCTATCAGCTTGAAGAAGCTTTCCATTTTGATCCACAAAGACTCCAATATTTTCCTAAGGCAGCAGGAACAGCACATCTTATTACTCCCACCCAAAAGAATCCTAGAGTCATGAATAAATGATTAAAGCGAGTCAGTACCTTCCCAAGAATAAGTTCCCCAGAGGGAAGAGCAACAACCAAAGGTGGCGCTATCTTCTCAGAAGAAAACACCTCCGACAACACACCATTCGTGGCATTTAGGATCATGTATTCCTTTCTAATTCCTAGACATATGTTCTCACCACACCATGACATCGACTTTACAGTATCTGGTACACCAAAATCTTTCACCTCCACAAAACCTCGTCCTCCTAAAAAACATTTTGCATATCAATCAATTCCACTAAACAGTTAGCAGACTGATAACAATTAATTCCGAAAAATATTTATCCAATTTACAAAACTGAACCAAAAAGAGAGATCTTATTTTCCTTTTTATTCATAAGAAATTGCTAAATAATAAAAAGCAAAACCATAATTACCTATTCTTATTGATTGTTCAATATAAAAAATGTAAAATAAAGGCATTGGGTTCTCTGAGAAATTTCATTTTAAAATATTGAAAAATATTACTATTTGCTTTTTATCCAAACAGACTTTCTACTATTTTTTTTCTTCAAAAAGTTCAAGAAAAAGATAGCAAAAGAAACAACCAAACAAGACCTAAATATTCAATTAGAAAGGTAATTTACAGGTAACCAAAAATAAAGAACAGAAGGAGAAATCGAAGGACTTACCGTCATGCCTGAAAATACACACTCTCTTTTGCCTGGCAAAGCAAAGGAAGCCTCTCTGGTCGTCCCAAGAGTAGGAATTAGCGCCATTAGCTTTGGCCATCACAGCAATGGTTTCCAAATTCGGTAGCCGATGAAAAGCGATCGACTCAGAGAGCGATAAGAGTAGCTCTCTCGATTCCAATACTTGCATTAAGAGCAGCGCCTTCTTTGAAAACCTTGCAACGGTTCTCTCCAGTGCGTACGGCTCCTTCCGCAAAGCGTGCTGATCGATCGGCGGAGACTGGTCTGCGCCGGAGGAATCTGGACCGTAGATTCGAAGGGACCCATCGGAGCAACCGAGGAAGAGCTTCGAGCCATACGATTCGATGGCGTCGATTTTAGTGGGACAATCGTGGAGGAGCTCGAAGGAATCATAGGCGCTGTGCACCGTTTTCTGGGTTTCTTTCCGGCCTCTTCGCAAATCATTGGAGCATTGCTCTATAACGTGAGAGCTTCTACTTTTGAGATGAATATATGTTTCAAACTACGTTGTTTCCTTTCAACCGCACATCTAAGCGACAGCCTGATTCGTTGGAGTTAGGTCCCGCGCTTTTTTGTACTCAATATAATCCAATTACATCCCGCCACGTCGAATCCAATAAACGACAAACTGGTAAAGGAACATTTTACCTATGAAAATAAATTGAAAGATCATCAAATTCCCCTTGCCTTCTTTTTTTTTTTGGTTGTTTTATTCCATAATTTTGAAGGAATCTCATTGAATAGGATAACTTTTATAATTTTAAAAATTAGATAAAATTTATAATTTTGAAAATTAAATAACATAAATTAGATAAATTTTAAAATTTTGAAGAGACAAATAAGAAAAAAAACATTTATATTGAATATGATAAATTTCTTAATTTTGAAATGACGAAGAAGAAAAATAGCATTTTCATGAATAGGATAAATTCCATAATTTTGAAGAGGCAAAGATTGAATAAGATAAATTCCATAATTTTGAAGGATGAGTAAGAAAGATAGCATTTTCATGAATAGGATAAATTTCATAATTTTGAAGAGGTGAAAATTGAATAGGAAAAATTCCATAATTTCGAAAGATTTGCAAGAAAAATAGCATTCTCATGAATAGGATGATTTTCATAATTTTGAAGAGACAAACATCGAAGAAAAATAAATTCCATAATTTTAATAGCATAATTAGTTATATAAATTCTATAAGTTTGAAGAGGTGAACAAGAGGATAAAGCATAATTAGTTAAATTTTATAATTTTGAACAGGTGAACAAGAAAAATAATATAATTAATTTTTGGACCCGGCGAGGCTCGAACTCGCGACCTTCGGCTCATAAGACCAACGCTCTAACCAACTGAGCTACGGGTCCAATGAATTAAAAGAAGTATGTGATGATCAAGGAAATTTGATAATGTTTGATTTATATAATTATATGCATGCCCATGATACGGCTAAAAAGGTATTGATGGATCACAAAAGTTTTATCCATCAAAGATCTTCCTTTTCTCTCTATAGTTTATCGTGGCTTTGACACAATATGACATCAACAGCATCTTGTTCCACAATCTCAACCTGCTACTTATGCATCAGTAAATTACATTGCAAAATTTGGGGAACAGAAAGATAAAGCCAACTCAAGAATGTTTCCAGAACTCAATCCAAGTTTTCAAACAAAAAGGAGTCATTTCACAAGACAACTATTTCTGCAAATTCTAACAAGTCCTGCTTCTGAATTCCATCATACATAAAAAGGTTCCCGTGCTCTAAATTGTTACACTTTGCCACATGAAGGAAGGCCATATGATAAAAAACATGTAGCACCATTAGTTTTCCCCCATCTAAAGAGATATCCTAGCTGCACTCTTCTGCATGAAGTAAAACGAGGACACACACAAAGCATATACACTCAGCGAATGAAAGCTACATCACAACAAAGTCATTTCTTATTGCATCTGGAGCTGCTGACGTTTGATCTGTACATAAACTTCATAATAGGTGAGCGTACTTGGTCAAAGCTCATTGGAGTAAAGGCACTCGTCCACAAGTTGGCGAAGATTAGGATTTTCCAATGCAGCGGCAACTCTTTCTTTATCATTTAGCTGCTTATTAACTGAAGAAAAAACAAGGCGGAACATTTTAAGGATTAGATCAGGGAGACCGGAGACTGAAAGATGAAAATGGGGAAATAGATCAGCTGACTCTATTGAGATAACACATTAGATGCTAGAAAACACTCACATAACATTCAAGTTTCAATGGAGGCTTCATAACTCACTATAGCAAGAAAGCTTGATGAAGGGCAAACTATTACAGGATATGAATTGACTCAGTTAAATGTATACTTCTCTTGATCTATCATTTCTCTTGGTAAAAAAATCCCGAAGTTTTTGTTCAGAAAGAACAAACTAAAACATTAAAATCCTAGCATACATAAATCATACCAAAGATATTTCATTTATATATTGATAGACATCTTTTCCACCTAAAAATGTAGATTTTTAACCTTTTTTACTGTTAATTTCTGCATTGGCCGGTACACTAAAAACCATTAACATATTTCATTGTAGGAAGTTTCCACTTAAGCATACGCATTGCATAAGTGATCAAAATATGTTGGTCTCGCTCTTCAAGTTATCCTGAATAAGATTGTATCTCCCAGATGAAACTTGAACAATCAGTCCCCCGAACTTCAGATAAGATGCATTTATTTTCAAGAAAAGTATTCAAAAGAGCTACTCAGATAAACTTCTATATACTATTTTTCCAACTTCACCTGATTCTTCATCAGCATGAGATCCAGGTGCAACTTTGATGTCAACCTGTAAAGATAAAAATCATTAAACCATAAATGATTTCCAGCAATCGTAATAAAAAGAAGAAATTATCGAGACTTCAAAAATTTACACAAAAGGAAGAAGGAAAATAGAGGATTATAAAGATTCAAAGACTTCTTTTTATCGGTTTAGTGCTTACGGAAGAGGAAACAAAATTGCTTCTTTTCAGAATTTTTATTTCTAAAACAACAATGCAATAGAATTTCCTTTTTGGTGAAAACAAATTGAGAGGAAAAATTAAATAATAAAGACTTTTAAAATTTACAACTTGATATAGAACAGAAACTGACCTTAAAATGTGGAGGAAAACATTCTTTTAATTTAACCCTCAGGCATAGACCGATTACCGCCGCCATGCTGCAATGCTGAATAGTGGGAGTGAAAGTTATCCTAAACCATTAATCAACTATATTACTACATAATAAATAAAATGCAAAATAATAATTAGCTTTAAAAGGCAACTGAACAAATTAACACCACAGTTTCAAGATATTGAACTTAGAAAACCTAAATTTACTAATTCTAAACTCAATTTTGCTCAAATTGTCACAAATTTTGATTAAAATCTAAATCAAAATTAAAGTGAGAAAACACTCACAGAATTCGGCCGAGCTTCTCATCGACGGTGATTGATTCCTCGGAGAGAACACTAAGCTGCTCCAATGAATACGGATGTTCTGGATCTCTTATATCCCTCACAAAATTTACAATTCCAGTCAAAGATCACAACATTTTTTTTCTTTTTTCAACTTCGATTTTTCAATCACAGAAATGAGAAATACTCTGTTTTATTGCTGAATAAATGCAAGCAAGCAACTAAAAGCTGTACATGAAATCTAAATTCGAGCTAAGCTAAGAAAACAAATTGAACAAACAAGCTCCTTCATTTTAATTGTTGAACAAAAATAAATCAACATCAGATAAAACATGGAAACTGAATAGTACTAAAAGGATATCATAGATTTCGAGGGGATCAACAGCGTCCTCACCGTGAGGATCTTCGCTTCGAGCGACTCGTTCTTTCTTGGCATGAACCACTGGGTTCGCATTGATCAGGCCCAGAGTCATTTTCACTGTTCTTCGTTTCTACGTTTGGTTCACGGGACCTTTCTCGCCTTCTGGTCTTCAAGTCGCTTCGGTGGAAGACAAGAAAGAACTTATTGAAGGCGTTGATTGCTGATTAGTTTTTTGTTTCTTCTTCCATTCCAATGGCGTAGTGCCACGTCACTTACTTTTTTTGTTTGGTGGGGTAAAGTTCTCAAAAGGCAATGCATTCTGATCTTGCCACGTGTCATGTTGGTCATGGTTGCTAATTATTCCGTTGAAATTTTGCATTTGAACATTCTAGATAAATTTCTTTTTCTTTTTTATGTTTGTAGTTGGTTTTTTATTATGTAAAAATTGAAAGGTTAATATTTGATAGTTGATACACCTGGTTATACATTATGGGTGCCTTTTTTTTTTAACTGAGAAAGAGAGAAAATTCGAATCTTACTCTTAAGATATGATAATTATACATCAATTAATAAATTCAATATTCTGATACTTATAAGTACGTTTGGTACAACACAAGTGTGAGAAACATTCCCTACAATTAAATTTCAAAGAATTACATTACAAGATTTGATTGATATTTTGGGATGGAAATCACATTTTCCTTCTCTCATGGGGGACAGTTACTTTCTATTAATAAAGGGAAAGTAAAAAATAAAAAAAATTTTCAAATTAACCTCTTGATCCTCTTATTCTATTTTTCGTTTTGTTTTTTTTCTCTTTTATCTTTTTTTCTTTTTTCTCATTATCCGTACGAAGGGTAGTCAATCACTAGCACATTTGGATAAAATTTCATCTCCAAATTCGATAATTTAAGAGATTAGGACTTTTAGGATTTTATAAAACCTTAACTCAAATTTTCAAAAAATTTGGAAGTATTTTGAGAAAACTTTGTGTTTTTTATACCAAAAATTGAGAGAAACACTTTAAAGGCATGCTTGGTTGGGGAAAATGGAATAGTCATTCCTCTCATATTCTTATTATTGAGATAAAACTACATTTGGTTCAATGAAATGACTATTATTCAGAATAATCATTCCAAGAGAAGTTTGAATAGCCATTACCAAGACCCTCATTGGTAATAGTTATTCCAAATTGTTGGGAATAAGAAAAAAATTTGATTAGACAAATATACTTTTTTACAATTTAAAAAATTACCTTATAAAAAATGCTAAGCCTATTTTTTCTCTCTCTCTTCCTCACTCCTTTTCTCTCTCTAAAGCACAAAATACACAAAATTTTTTACTTTATTTTCAAAAAATGAGAAATGAAAATATTTAAATATTATTTAATATATTAATATTATTTCACCATAATAAATATTATAAAGCATATTACTTAATATTATTATTTGAATATAATAAATATAATAAAGAATATTATTTAGTATTATTTAAATTTAATGAAAAATATACTTTATCTCTTAATATTAAATATTATTGAATTATAATAAAATGTTTAATTATCTTATAATACAAAATATTATTAATTATAATAAAAATATGTTTGTATTTTGGTGAAAATATCATTTAATTATAGTAAAAGTTATTTTGATTTTATTGTTAAGAATATTTTTATCTTTTAACAAAATAAATTCTTTAATTTTAATAAAGAGTATTTATTTCTCGTCATAGTTTTTTTGTTTTTTAATTAAAAAATCTTTAAATTTTAATAAATGGTATTTTTATCATTTACCCATTATTCTTTAACTATTCTTAAAATTATTCCTGCCAACCAAATAATAGAATAAGTAATAATAGCAATTTCTATTCTATTACATTCTCATGAACTAATCTACATAATAACTATTCTTTTTCTATTCTATTATCTTTGAATGACTATTCTATTTTCATTATATTTTTTTTAATGAATCAAGCATGCTATAAATGGTTTAGAATCAAAGAAATTTACTAGGGAGTTGAGAGGATTTAAGAAAACGAGGTGCTTTGGTGTTGTGGTTATGAGAGAAATGAAGCATCATACACGCTTAAAATTGTAAATCTATCAATCTATCGATAAATTATATTTAAACTTTTGACCACAAGTATCTATAGTGTGATCTATGTTATTATTTATTATTTTAATAGATAAAGTTGAAAAGTTTAAATTTTATATTAAAAAAATAAATTTATTCAACTTTATATTTTTATACATAAATGTAATTTTGTAAATTTATATTACATTTTTAATAAAGTACTTTCAAACCAAATACTATATAATATAATCCTTGTATTTCCTACAATCATCACTTTTTCATGTTTTACCAAAAGTTACAAAGCTATCTTCCTAACAATTACATTCTTAATAATCACATACTCAATAATCACAATCCCAATAACATACCAAACACAACCTATGGTTCATTACAAATGATGATGTTTTGCGGTATATTTACAATGTATAAAAAATATACACTGTCAACAAGGGCAAAACTAAAGTATTTTTAAGGGAGTCAAACAAAAAAGGCTTAACGATCAACGAGAACTTCATATATTATCTAATTCTCACATGCAATATATGTATATTCACCTATGCAAGTTAAAAGAATAAATAGCACAACACTAGTTAAAAGAATGTGTCAAAAATGTAGTGATATAATGATATACTAATATTTCAAATTAGTTCAAAAAAGCTCACTTAAAATGACATGTCAAAACTCAAAAAACTTCAATAAGAAATTCCAACCTATTAATTTGGATTTGGATATTTCTAACTTTTATATAATTATATTATTTGGATGAAAAATAAATTATTAAATATTTAAATCAATAAATTTGTAACTGACATATTCTGTTAAGAGTAAAAGAAAATAGTTAATATAAATAATAACATTCAAAATAGAGGGTCAAATTACCTCCATCGTCACAATGATTAACAAGAAAACTAAATGATACAAGTAAAAGACTTATTAATACCAATAAATATTAATACTGAGGAATGCTTTCAATGTTTTCCGAATTGTTTCCTCTGGAATGTTTATAAAAGGTTATTGCATAAAGTACTGATCATCAATTTTAAGTATTTATTGTTGCTTGGCAAACAATAATCCTTTTTCTATACCAAAAGCGAAAGGGGTCTAAGGTAATTTTTTAAACTATAAATATATTTTAAAAAATTAATAAAAAAAACTCAATAAAAAATTGGAAAAAACTGATTGAAGTGACAAATAGCTTCAACTATGAATTGTTTTGGAGAGATCAGTAGTAGAAGGAAACCTTCGTTTGAAAATAAGAGCAAGGGGCGGCTTTGTTTGTTTTGGAAAAATAGGTAGTTTCCGGAGGAAGTTTTCATCCAAAGGATTCTACTTGTTATGGCTTATGATAAACTTAAATTTATATAGACTTAGTAGGTTTGAGTTAGTAAACTCATTTTTATTTTTTAAAATTTGATAGGCTTAGTATATTGGGTTGGAATTTATATATTGAACTTAGCTAGTAAGTATAAATTTCACAAAATTTTAAAGAGTCAAGTTAAGAAAATTTTGAAAAAAACTAATTATATGTAATGAAATTAAAAAATTTGGGGGGGCCTTTATAAGAAGGAGGAGCCACCCCTGACTGCTACTATATCAAATATAAATTCAAAATAAAAAATAAAAATTTAAATACTGCTATAATTTATTTATATTCATTTAAGTCTTGTTGGCTTTTTAAAGTAAATTAATTCTGTTTGCTTAATATTTTGATTATATATTATTTATATAAAAAAAACAAATAATAAAAATATCAATGAAATAAATTTTATATTTTTTTATACATTTAAGATTTGAAATCAAATTTAAAATTCTAACTATGAAAAACTATTAGTCATCGGCTTATACTATCATGGCCGATGTTTGAAAAACTATTAGTCATCCGTTTATACTATCATTGCCGATATTTGAAGTCATATACAGGAAATGATATGTTTCCAATAATATCGTACGCTATGAATTCGCTTACAAAATTAATATCGTACGTTTCCAATATAACTATAAAGTCATATACAGGAAACAAAGAAACAACTTTATGAATTCGCTGCTTCAGTGCCTTAAACGATCGTACGTTACCGTTTCACGTAACGAAGTCCATGAATACTGCACGCCCTATGAGAAAGGTTGCATTGACATGAGCCGAATAGGTCGGTAGACGAGGTAATCAACTTCAGTCACGAGATAATTAAGTTGCACGTAATTTTAAAATGCTTATCAAGGATTAAAATATGAATTTATACTTGATATATAAATTTAAAAGTTAAAAACTTTTAAAAATAAATATTTATTTTGAAACCTTTTACACATTAATGAGTGATACTTTGATCACGAGTGATGATACCGTTTATTTACTATACACTAACAATGCATTGATTTCGTGAGACCATTAATGAACAACAAATGATGTTTAAGTAGATAATAGAAATGGATTTAACAGGTAACGACTAATTTGGCACTAAAGACTGGAGAGACCATAACTTTCGAAAAAAAAAAAGACCGGAGAGATCATATTTACTCATGCCAACTAATAAACTAGCAGCATCTTCAATCTTTTGTTGGGGAGAGGGGGCAAGAAAGAAAACTTAAGTAGCATTTATAATGGTTAGCAGTGAGAACAAGAAATGACGTTTATTACAAAAGGCAAGAACTGGATGTTTGATATGCAGTTCCCATTTAGGTTGATTTAAATTTTAAGCTAATCTGTTGGATTCAATCCGGTGGCTGTATTTTACATCACTTGATTCTGCCAGACCATTCTGGATGATGGGCAGGCTCTCTCAGCTTGCTGCCTGTGCAATGGGTGTTGGCTCTGGTGCCACTTCAGCCACTGAATACCCATTGCCAATGTGGTAGGGCTTCTCATCAATTCCCCAGAACTTTGCAGTTTTCACATCATCCTGAGCCATCAACCGTGAGAACTCCTCATGATCGTACTTCAGAGAGGCTTTTCCCCCAAATTCACTGGGAAGGTTTTCAACATCAAAGTATGATTTCATGAGCTCCACACTATCTTTGTTTTTAGGGTAAACAAACTTCACCTTTTGAGCTGTTTTTGGATCCAGAAAGTACTTGACAGCCTATGGAGATGTACATAGCACAATGTCAATCGAATGAAAGATATAGCTCCTAAAGGAACCATTATGCAAAATGTTAGTGCCGCCATTTAAGATTGACATATTGCATTCAACCACATTGAACTAACTCCAGATCTAGTCCGCTCTCTAGGTTCACCAATCTCTTTCCTGACAGCCCTTTTTGTATAATATTAATCAGAATTCATGGTAATCAACGTGCACCAATTCACTCTCTGTTTCTCATGTGATGAAACGAGCTAGCAGTTAACTTTTACACTAGGAAGAAGACAAAAGATTTGTTTGGAACATAGACCAGAAACTAGGATAATTACTGAATTAGAGCAATAGCTAAACTAACCAAATGGAAAGAGTCAGGAGAACAAACCTTATAGAATGCTTCAAAAATCCTTGGTGGATTATACAAGAAAGCAATGGCCAGCCTCTCTGGATAGTGGCTTTGTAGAATGTAAATGATATCACGAGCTGTTCTGACAGAAATATTGGTGTTTAATGAAAATCCAGTGAAATCTATCAACCAGGACATTTGTTCCTGGCCCTCAGAGAGGTTCATGATAGCATTTTCTAAGAGATAGACCAGATGGCGGATGTTGTTTTCTGCTGATGTTGTGTTCTGCCAAGAAATATAGGTGGAAAAATTAATAGTGCAAATTAATAAAAGATTGGTGACAAAACAAACTGAAGGAAACCAAGTGCAAACCTGCATCCCAGGCCTCATTATAAGCACAGTCCTTCCATGACGGTCATGAAAATTTGCCCTGGAAACTTTTCCAGTCTCTCCTTCATGTGCCACTTCATGCTGGAGAACATGTCATGCAGTAAGTTCAAGAAACCAAAAATAAAGCAATTATTGCCAAAAATTGCCCCAGTTATAAACTCATAATCATATGCAAATACCGAATGAAACACATTATCAAGTTACAAGGCAAGAACGATTATCCAGTTTCATTCAAAATTTTTAATTGTATATTAAGACACCAAAACTGAATTAAACAAGTTTCAACCTGAACCTACTATGTAAAGTTTATAGGATTCTAACAGGATTTGGAATCTCATTCGGTCCTAACAAGACAAAGACTGATCAGAACCAACTTATACACATAACTAAAATATGGAGGCAGTAACTTATCTAACATACCCAGCGGATTTCTTCTGGCTTATAAGCTGATCGCCACTTTAATGTCTCTTCCAACATTTTCTTTGACTTGTCAACATTCCAATTCCGAGCTTCCAAATATCTCCTCAGGCATGCATCGGTGCAGTACTTTGAACTGCGTCCAGACTGGGCCCCTATAGCAGTCTTGAGTTCACTGACCTGCATATCGACCAAATATCAAGAATTTACTAGCAATTGCACCCCAAAGAATACATCGACCCTACTAATTAACAGAAAATTCAATTACTTTAGCCTTTACACCTTCCTATTTACCTCATCAAGAGAAAGTCTGGTAGCATTTCTCATTATTTTCAGAGTTTTGATCAACAGAGACTACTAAAGATGGTTATGCCGAATTGCTGATAATTAACTAAATATGTTCCCCTTCAAATGTAAATATGAATTAAAAACTAAATAAATAAATAATTACCTTTGCATCCCGTTGCTCGGAATCATCCGTCTGTGTATGCCTTCTCCGAAGAAACATTTTTCACTGCAAATAAAGTCAACCACAATTTTAATAACTAATAAGACCAACTTTAAAGTTTAATTCTCCGAATTAATTTTATTTTTAATTCTCTTAAATGAAAATTCGAAAAGCAAAGCAGAGGAAATGAAAATCATGGCCACACCGTTTTCATCTTTCAAACATTTAGTGAACGACTACCGGACTCAGAGCTCGTAAGGATCCATCACTTTACAAACATTTAAAAACAGATCTATCCCTGCCTAAACTTTCGAAAAAAAACAATATTTTCTTCAACTCTCATGATCAACAGAAAATTTTGGAATAAATAAATAAAACGAATCAGTCAATGCTGGTAGATCTACTCCACAACACCATAGGTATTTCCTAACAAAAAATAATTCTGCGGTGAAACAAATAGATTGACGATCAGTTTTTCCAACGGCCGACAGCCGGCTTTTTCAACGGCCGGCACAAGAACTTCAAACGTTAAACAAAAACAATAAAAAAAAAGAGAGAAAGAAATATACCCGGTTAAGCAAAAACAGCTGAATATCGAAAGCTTTCAGGGCGAATAAAAAAGAAACGGACCAGATTTCGTGCCGAGGAAACGAGGAAAATTTTTGAGCCTAACAAAGTGTCATTTAATTCAAGCGAGAGCAAGACCGAGAGAGAGAGAGAGAGGGGGGAGGGGGGGCGAGGAGTCTCCTTTATTGTGGTGGGAAAGCAGGAGAGTAGACTGGGTAGGCGAGGCCACAGTGTTGGCTATAGTCTATGCGAGCGCACAAGCGGGGCCCGATGCAACTCCGATTCTTGCTTCTTGGTTTGCCCCTCCGTCTTTATAGTGGAAACGACTTTTACAAAAGGCCAAAAATTTGGACCATCAAAATATTTCCTTTTCGGGGCACCAGTTTGGACTCCAATAGCGGATAGTTTTTTATCCATTTATTATTTATTATTTCATAGACGCCAAAATTAACTCTTTCCTTTCATTGGAAAAAAAAAATCTGGAAAAAGAGGGTATACGGTATACAACACCAGCAATTAACTGGCCAGACCCTTCGTTCTTGAAATTTGTTTAGAAACGGCAAAGAATTAGAGTACTTTGTAAACAGATTCCAGTAAAGTACATATAGTTTTATTAAAGTATTTTTTATTCAAGTGTGATTATAAATAATTAAATCTTTAAATATTAATTTTGTTTTTATATATTTTTTAGTTTATATATGATTTATGATTGAAATCATTTATTTTAAATTATAAATTGTTTAAAAATTTTTATTAATTTCATTTTGATTAATAAAAAAATTATTATTGAATTCAGGTCATATTTGATTTTGTAATGAGTACTCACATCAATTTTAACTAAATTAGTGAGTTCGGACTTTACTCAACTTCTAACAAATTATTATTAATATAATTCAAATAAAGTATGAATATTAGATTTTGTACTCAAATTAGGATAAGGATATCTTAATTAACTACTACATTATCTATTGTCATTCTTAAATTCTATAAATTATTTGGATAAAATATTCACTTTTTTGAATAAAAAGAGTAAGTATTGTTATGCATTCTTTGAGAAATTGCAAAGGATTATTATTATTATTATTATTGGAAAAATAATTGCAAACGAATTAAATGCTAGCATCAAACAGTATCATTTCTTTTCGCAAGTGACTTACTCTATAGCCTATTCTATTACGTCTGAGAAAATTATTGGCGAGGATGAGCTAAATTTTCCGACATTGCTGTTAGGAGTGCTAGTATCATTTAATCCGCCGTGTTTGGCAGGTAGACAGCGTTATTAAACGAATTCGGGTCATAAACGAATTTCTACTTACGTTAAGCAATGAAATCGGGTCATTCATGCTGTGCGTATTTCAGCAGTTGTTGAAAACATTTAAACATGTGCTGGCTACTGAAAAGAAAGAATAAGTTGAAGAGATTGAAGAGTAATCCACGGGGTTTGGGGCTTTTGGCCCCAAAAAAAATAAAAATTATACAATTTATTTTCTTACTTAAAAATTAAATTTTACTCTTTTATTCAAGTATGTTACGATAAAAATAAAATAAAAATTGATATAATATTTAAAAAGAATTTTGAATTATTTAAAATTTTTTAACTTTTTTAATTCTTTTATTATATTAAATTATAATTAATAATAATAAAATGACTTATTGATTTGTTATAAATATATAATGATAGCAGTCTCATTTGTCACATTAACATCACGTGAACATAAAATAATAATTATTCAATTATTATTATAAAATTTTATTTAATTTAAAATAAAAATATAAGAATTTGATTAACAAAATTGAACATAATAAAAAAAAACTATTTGGATTTTGTTAATTAGTTCAAAATTTTTGTAATTAACAAATTTTTAAATAAAATTACAATTTTTAAAAAAATGTATTGGACAATTCATTAATTAGCTATTGACATTAGGATAGGGATTCTCCATGTTACAATTGATGAAGACTCTTGACTACTTTTGTTGGCTAAGGGAACTCAAAATCCTCTCTCTAGAAGGTGACGTGACTTCAAACTTTAAAGTCAAAACCAGAGTTTGTTTACTTTTATGTAAAATATTTTTAGAAAAAAAGTTTTTATGATTTATGTTTGTTTGAAAAACAAAAAAATTATTTTAAATATAAAATATTTTATGAATCAACGGTAAAATATCCAAATCACGTAAAATGTTTTATATCCTTGAGAGGTGTAAAATATTTTTTAGAAAACAAAAAAAGCTACTTTTATATTAAGCTTATCATAATAAATTTGATAAATATTAATATTTAATTTAAAATATTAAAAAATTTAAAAATATTAATATTTAATTTAAAAATTTAATATTTAAATTATTCAATACTATTAAAATTTAAAAAATATTTTTAATGAAATCATTCAATATAATTAATATTTTTATTTATAAATTAAATAAATCTTACTAATAATTATAATAAAAATATTTGAATGATCGTCATTTAATAAATACATATTTATAAATATAAGTTTTGAATATTAATTAATGAATATTGATATTTTTATAATCTTATGATAAAAGAAGTGATAAGATGAAAATTTTTTGAAAAATAAAACTTACTTTTTTTATAATATGTGATTAATTCATTAATTACTAATTTTTTAAATAAATTACAATTTAAAAAAATATTTTTTGTATTGGACAATTCATTAATTAGCTATTTACATTAGGATAGGATTCTCCATCTAACATTTATGAAGACTCTTAATTACTTATGTTGACTAAGGGAAACTCAAAATCCTTTGTTTTGAAGATGATGTGACTTCAAATTTTAATGTCAGAATTACTGCTATGAATGCAGCCAGTTTCTAACTCCATTCTTGTCGTTTCATAGCATTTTAGCTTATACAACTCTCCAAAATTTCATGGTCCACCATCCTGCTTTCTGCCAGTCAAAGCTTCGATGGTACCCACTGTCACATTTGACATTTCCTAACTCTAGAAATGTTGCCACATAAAGAAAAAATGTTCAATAATGTTTTTTCATTTTTTTTGCTAAAACAAAACCTTAAGCTTTTGAAATAATTTGTTTCATGACAAGCGTATTTATTTTTTTATATAAAAAGTTAAATTCAAACTTTTATTCAAATAATAAAAAGATTTATTTAAAAAGGTTCAATTTAAAATTTTTTATCTAAATAAAAATATTTTGATATAGTACTAAAAACAGTCTCTGAATTATTTAAAATTCAAATACTGTTATTCTCTTATTACATTAAATCAAACTCTTATATTTTTATTTTTGGTCGAATAAACTCTTATAATTAATAATTCACTAACTCTTATTAATTGAAATTATTTTTATCATTTTACATCATGTTATAATGAATGGTGACATGACAATTTCATCATTTTATGTTAAAGTGAGTATAAAAATAATATGTTTTATTTTGATTAATAATAATCAGTTAACCACTAATTATAATAATCTATTTAATACACAATAAAAATAAAAACTTCATCAAATATAATAAAATAATAAAAATTTATTTAAAAATTTGTAAACAATTTAAGAACTTTTGAAATTACTATACCTGAGAATTTTAGCCTCATATTGACAGATAAAACCGAACCAATTTTAACTAGACAAATTCTAATATATATCTGAACAAGTTTATGGATTTGTTTTGTTTGAATTAGTCAAAGGTATAAAACTCAAATATATTCACAATCATTACACTAATAGGCATGCGAAGAACGCATCAAGATTTGATGAGATTTTGCTCGTAAAATATTGATGACTTCTCCTCAGCCATTGATTTTCAATTAAAAAAAGAAATGATTTCTCTGGTAAAGTATGATTCATGCTGGCAATTGACCCATGGAAAGTTTAATATTAACTTAATCATAGGCTTTGAAAATACTAACATTGGTTATGGCCTCCTCTGTTGAATTTAAGGGTTGCTGAGAGGGCTGGGACTTTGAATCACATGGTTCAAAGAGAAGCAAATCGAAGATGTGATGGGAAGAAATGGACTCAAGGCATCGCGTTTGTCAAACCCCGTAATTCCCAACACAAAATCCACCTGTTCGATTTTCAACGCAAAATAGGCCGAAGGGTTTGGACTTTGGGCACATCAGATTTCTTTCAGTGTGTTGCTTGCAAAATGAACCAAATTGTTTTAGAAATTTGCACTTTTGACAGATCGTTTGTCAGAGGAGGATGTTTTAGTTTCTAAATGAGTAGACACGTGTAGACGGTTAATTCGATTAATTTAATTAATAGATTTTTTTAATTAAATTAATCGAATGTGTTGGGAAAATTAACTCAATAGATAGAAAATGAAGTTTTTAACCTATCAATCAAATTAAATTGATTAATTCAATGAACTGAATTTCTTATGTCATTTTACAAACACATATATTATAAGATATGAATGACTTATATATAAATGGGTTAATCTTATTAATCGAAAAAAATTTTCAAAACCAAAACTGATAAAATTAATCAATTTAATCATGTTTATTTATGAATTAATTGAACCGTTTAAATCAAAATTTTTTGATTAATTTGATTTTAATCAACAATTGCTCACTCTTATAAATAAGAGTTTCACCTATGCCCTCAGCCACGTCATATCCTCATGAATAAACAGTAAAAAATAAAAATTATGTACAAAAAATTATTAATTAACTTAACTATTCAGATTGAAAATTGTGTTGTAAGCAATTTATCCAGCTTAATTTTTTTTGATCCCAGCATGTTGTTAATGAATGGATTTGACATTTCCATGAAATTATTGGATATAATCATATTAAGAAGCAGGAATTTTAATAAATTACAAAATTTTCTGTCAAATTTAATTTAATTGTTTTAATTTTTACGTTTGATACTAACATTTTTGTTAGTTATGTTGATGATTAAAACAGCACTTAAATTCTTATAAATAAAATAATTAAACACAATTTATGAATGTTAAAGGTAATTTATTAGTACATTTAATTGGACCATTAATATACAAATAAAAAGTCTAAATAAAAAAATTTCCAACATGTATATATATAAGATGGTCCATATTCCACTAAGAAAACGTATAATGAACTATCTTACCTCAAATATTTGTTTTTTAATGTCATTTGAAAGAGACATAATATCTAAAAAAATCTCTAAGCTATTTAACAAAATTTAAATAAATTTTTATATTTTTATTACGTTCAATCAAATTCTTATATTTTATTTTCAGTCAGATAAGTTTTTATACTTTTGTTTCAAGTCAAATAAATTCTTATAACTAATAATTGATTTGATTAAAATGTTATTTGTCATTATAAGTAATGTGGCACTAACGTGGCATGCTAACATATTATAATTAATAATAATGTGATATGTTGACATATCATAATTGATGTTGTTGCGCATGATAATATGGTTATGTGACATTTTTTACTCTTCATATTAATATTATGTCAGAGTCAAGTGAATATAAAACGATAACTGACATTTTGACTAATAATAACTTATTTGATCCAAAATAAGAGTAAAGATTTGATTAAATTTAATAAAAAAAAAATTTTAAAAATTTATTAAATGATTTAGGATTTTTTTTAACATTATACCTATAAAAAAAGCCTTTGAATTCATTTCACGAATCAATTGTTTAGGTTAGAAAAACTAAAAAAAGAATTAACCTAACTTTTTATTCACTCGTCCAATGCCTAATACCATTAGGTGGTGGTGCCACAGAAGTTAAAGACAAATGCTTTAATGGTTATTACTGTTCTCCTCCTCGTCAATGTGGTCTTGTCTTGATTGTAACGAAAAAGATTATAAAACTACTGAATCTCATGTTCTACTCTCATCATCATACATGAATTTCGTTTAATATTTTATTTCCTTTATTAAATGTATGTTAAGAACTTTTGAATTCATTTCAACATCACATGTTTGTGTTGGAAAATATACAAAGGAAGTTAGCCTAACTTTTCTCACTCCTTCAATGCCTAATACCATGGAAGTTACCACAAATGCTCGTATTAGATTTTATATTGCTTTGTCTTTGATTGCGGTACTTTGGGAACAAGATGTGGCCTGAGCTAAAAATTGCAATCTGGAGCCTTTTTTTTTCTTGGGGCAAAGCCCACCAACTGTAAGCACCCACCAGCCATACCCCGGAAAACTGTTCCAATAAAATCCTCTTCAAGTCATTTGAAAAACATGACTTACGAAACAAGAAAAGAAAATGAATAATTCATTTGACAAATGCTACGATCACTCATCATTTTTAAACAAAAACCAAGGTTTCCAAGAAAGAACACCCACACCTCCATGTGCTGAGGTCAAGTTAGAGATTTAGGATTCGGCACAACAAGACACCAACTATGAAACTCTGCAGAAACTTCAGGCTCCGAAGGGGATCTTCCATAAAGGCTTTGGAGATGCTCAGATCAGAATAAATTGTGCTAGAGTCGCAACCTACGAGAGGATGTCCAGTTCCACGAAGCTGATACACGAGTGCCTTGCAAGGCGTGAACGAAAGAGGAAGAAAAGCTTGGGTTTTCGAAGCAAGGTTTTCAGCTCCAGAAAAGTTTCTGTACAATTCCCAGATGGAAGATGGTGGCCTTTGCAGGAATGGGGATGACTCAAATTAATTAGTCCACTTGGCCTGGATGATGAAGCTGATAAAGGACAGACAGTCTATCGTCTAATTGCAACACTATCAATCTGTTTCCTGATAACTTATTTACAGAATTTTTCCTTGTAAGTCTAGATATTTGGGTTCAAAATTTATCCTTCCAACTACTTTTCCAACATGAAGTTTCTACTCAGTAATCAAATATTACAATGCAATTTGTTTACATTTATACTGCAGTCTCAAGTATTCAGATTTACAGTCCAGTCCAAAACAATCCATGGCGGAAGGGTAGAACTCTGGATGTGGATCTCAATCGACGATGGCCGATGGGTGACTACCAAGAACGGTATAGAGCTGACTTCCGAACAATGAGATGGGATTTTACCTTACCAAAAAAGACAACAAAAGACGCAATATTATTATGGAAAAAGAAAACAATAATCTTGCTATTACCTAAAACCAACCACAAAAAAGCCCAAGCCCAATAAGGAAGACACAGAGATAAATATCTTTAACAACCAGAATCACACGAAGAGAACAACAAAGAACACAAACAAGGAGATCCGGGCGGATTCGAACCACCAACCTCTCCAACCCCTATCCGGGATTGAGCGCTCTGCCGTTTTGAGCTTACAGATCTTTCCAAACACAAGGATCAGACGAGTTCAGCGTCCATGCCCAACCTATAAAACTCAGCATTCTTTCTAATTCCCAGATTGTAGTTTCATTGGCGATATGGTGAACACAAATCCACTTTCTAATGACATTTTTCCCACCCAAGACCTATGAGAGATTTTCAAAGCCGAAGATAGAAATTTTTTTTAAAAGAATTGTCCGTTGAATATATTTTCAATCCTCATTTTCACCCTCCAAAATTGAATACTATAACCCGTAATTGAAAAATATTTGACACAATGTTAAAACAACTTCGAAATTCATCTTTAATTTTGGTTCATATTAAAAATATTTAAATAAAAAGGAAGTACGGCAGTTAAATCAAGCACTACACGGTAAAATTCAAAATAAAAATCGGCTGAAAAAACATATGAATTTTTATAATTTCACATTCCTAAATGGTCAAATCAAGTATCAAATTTAATTGCAAATCTACAAATAGAGCCAGAAAATTATTCACAGAAAAATTGAGATTCCGTAGCACTCAGCTTCACTATCAAACACTAAAATATGAGATTCAGCTTCACTAAACAAATTTTCGGCTGCTCAAATCAATCCATCCTTCCAACCTGCAAAAAATACCTTGATACAATGGAGACCAGATACAAAACAGTAATGGCTTTTTCTGATATTTGAGGGAACAAAGTGACAAAAAAAGAGTAAATTTAACAGATCAAAACATAAAGCTTGAGCCAAATATTCAGTTAAAAATAAAATTTAACAAATCATACAAATGCAAGAGTCAAACTCTACACCAAGCAAACTATAGAGTTAAAAATAAACTTAGAGAGTAATAGAAATTGTTTAAACACATGAAAAATGTAGTAGTAGATAAAAATTTATAGGGAAAGTAAATACTAACTTTCATCACCTTGACTGCCACTTACCATAGGCATATCAAAACTGCCAAAGAAGTGTTTCAACTTTGACATAATTGCAGACGGTACCAATCACCAACACAAATGCGCAACATATAAATATAAACAAGACACCAAAATTTACGTGGAAAACCCCTTCAATATTAAGGGGAAAAACCACGGGACCGTAGTCCACTGAAAATTTTCACTATGTAAAGGAACTGGATACACAGTTGGCATGTACCTCTTATGATCAATCTCCGACAACAAATAACAGGAGTTCTTCAACACTAATCTCAGTAAAGCAGAGCCGCTGCACCATATAAACCAAGAAGGGTTCAAATAACAAGCCTTCAATGCTTCAACAATTAGCAAGTGATGGAAAGATCTTCAGAGACTAGACCTGCTGCTGCAACGGATTTTTTATTATCATGAGACTCCAAAGCTGGTTCCTTCACTTCCAAGGTCTACATATACCTTCTGATATAAAATCTGGAAAGTTGACCAAGCTCAAACACTCCACTCCATCCACCTTGACTTTAAATGTTTATCAAAGAACAGAGATGCATTTGCCAACATGCTTGACATAGTAAATCCACTAATATTTCAACATCATGCTCACCACTGGGACGTCTTTCATCAAAATCCTCAATAGCCAGGGAAGGAACTCCAACCTTCAACCCAATGTAAACAGAAGCCCATGCAAGGGCCTAAAGAGCTACAAAGAGAGCAATACAAGCCAAATACACATGCTGCCTCAACCTATGTATGACATTCTCCTATAATTGTACAGTTTGATAATGCACCACTAGCAAATCGACACTAAGATACTAAAAATGCAATTGGCCTCAAAAATAATATGAATATATATAAACAACCATCATAGAATAGAAAATAGCTTACGCAATTAAAGGGCATCCATATTTTTGCAGGCACAACAATCTCAAGATGGAATGAACCTCAAAATAGAATAGTCAATATTGAAACATTCTGGTAAATGAACCAATGTTAGAGAGGCATGGCAACTTTGAATGATGTAAAGCTTTACCGTGTTGGCTGAGATGGCTTTGAGATGGAATATGATCAGTCCTAACTAACAATACAGTATGGCCAATACTTTGTAAAGAGAGCAAAATGTTGCGAATAACAGATAAAATATTGCTCTATTGCTCTATATCTGCCATGGCAACTGTAGATGTTCTGATTAACTTCTCATTGCAGGTATATCAGATAACCACAAGTACTTTGGTACACCTACTTTTTATTGAAAACCAATTTCTTTAGTTCAATTTTAATTGATAGACCACAACTTGATTAATGTTAACAATATAATGAGAATTTAATAAACTAATATATCAACAAAATAGTTTCAATTTGCTTCCGAAGATACTGGTTATTAATTTTTTTTAAGTTAATTTTTTCAAAGATAAAATTTTGATTTCAAAATTAAGATAAAAATTAGTACTATAAGAGTTGTAATATAACAGTATTGCTTAACTTTTGAAAAAAAAGATTGAATCAGAATAATTTAAAAGTTTTATAAAATAGGTGACAAAATCAAAATCATGTTAAAGGCTCTTTTTAGGATAAGTGCTAAATATTTGACCAATTATAAATTTATTCTATAATCTTAAATGATAATGAAAATCTTAAAATATGTTAAAGCCTAATGGTGATCGTGCCATCTTGGTCAAAATTAGTGGTTAACTCTACTTACATAATAACTAGCAAAAACTTGAATTTTAAAGCAAATTTAGACAAGGCGAATTTTGGTTTAAAATATGTAAAGAATACCTTGGCCTTGCGATTTGCCAGTAGAGATCAATGGCTTGGAGGTCATTCCGATGTTGATGATGATGATTGATGTGGATCATGCATCCATCCCGTATGGTGCAAGAAAATCAGAGGGGACTAACGGCAGAGTAAATAATGGAAAGCGAAAGGGGAGAGGGGGAGGGGAGAAACAGTAAAGGCACGACACACCACACCACAGCAGAGGGGAGAACCCGGGCAACCCCGTGCGAACTCCCCTCAAAACACCAAAAAATTGAATTTTTTATTAAGTTCGGGTGACCTGCCATGCAAGCGCACCTGTCATGGCAAAGGTCGGGGATGACAAAGATAGATCAGGACTCAGCCCCCTTCCATAAATAAATAGTAAGACTTTTGCCCTGACATCTTACACATCCTTTCAAAACAAAGCTCCCTTCAGCCCACATCGCTATTTCCCAACATCATTCTTACCACGAACCTCGACCGAAACTCTTCCCTATTTAGATATAATCTTTCTCCATCTCTGGACAATTACAAGAATAAACATAAACAAAAGAATCCCGCAAGATTACAAGAATAGAACGTGTACAAAGGAATCCATGAGAAATCAGGAGACATCAAAAGAAAAACGCACTTAGGAAGATAGGACATCATACCAATCTTTGCCTGCATAACGCCTTTAAGCCTCTGCAAACCGGAGAACTTTAGATCTTAGATCCGATTACGTTAATCCGCTCATCGAACAAAATCTTATATCAAAAGAAGATCAAGGAGCGACGCAACCGGTACCGAAGACACAATTCTTGGAAGGAAAATCATCATGGAGAATAAATCTTATCTGCAAAAAGAAAGAAATCAAACGGCAAAGAGAAAAATAAGAGGGTTTGGTTAGAATGAAACCTACCCTTCCACAAAGCGTTAATATATAGAGGGCGCTTTGAGGAATGGACGGTCAAAATAAAAGAGTGCTTGGCAAGAGCAATGGAGTAGATGCGTCCACGTGTACTAAGTCGGCATCTTTTATAGAGGAAATTATGCTGCCGAAGGAAAGGTGAAAAGAATTGTACGAAACGTCCAATGGTGGAGCACCACGTGACGCATATGAGGTGGCTACAGGTCAATGTTTGTGAAATTGCGTTGTGAATACGCAAGTTGGGTTGTTCTGATCTGACCTTATCAAAAACGACTCTAGAGCCCTCGGGGACCTTTCCTTCGGAAACACGGCCGTGTTGAGTACTATTAGGTTTCTATGGAAATAAAACTTTCAAATTAATTGAATTTTATTAAAAGGCGGTTTGGTCCATTATTTTTTTAATTTAAAAATTATTATTAAAATTTTATAAAAAATAATAATTTTTAGAATTAAGTAAAAATTATTTAATAAAATAAATTATATAAATTTTAATTTTATTTAAAATTATCATAAAGAGTATTTATAACATTTTCAATCACCTAAATTTATATATAATATCAAATATTAAAATAAAAATATCAATAAAGAACTCAAAAAAAAAAGAAAAAAGATGAAATAATGAATTTAACATTAAAATCTTTTTTTGTGAAAAAGAGAAAAAATCTTGAAATATTATTGAATGCAGTTTTGAATTTTAAAATTTTTTTTCTTAATATATGTAAAAACAAAAAAAATTTAAATTTTGATATTTTGTTATTAGGTTTTTTTTTTTGTAATTGGGGGAAGAAGGATTCGAATCCTGCTCTTTTAAGTAAAGGGATTATGCACAAACTAATGAGACAAATGCTAAGATGCATATTCTGTTTTTAGGTTTTTTGTGTTTTTTAGTAATTTTTACAAAAAGAGATTGAGGAAAGAGAAATCGCGATTTACATTGAAAAATGATAATTTGAAAAGGGAATAAGAGGAGAGAGATATTGATTGAAAAAGGGATATTTTTTAAAAAATTAATGTGTTTTTTTTTTTTTTAAAAGAGAAAGCTCCTCCATAAAACTTTTTTAAGCTCTTTTTTTTAAAAATTATTTTTTAAAAAACTTTTCAAAAAATCATATTCGATCTAATTTTTACTTTTAAGAAATAGATAAGTTAAAAACCAAACAAGCATTAATGTAATTTAATATTTTCAAAAAAGCGATTTATTTGATTATTTGAATCAATTTTTTTATCAAAATTATTAAAATAATTATATAACTTATTTAGTTAGAGTTCTTATTATATAAAACTATTATCTAGTTCAATTATAATATTTAATTAGATTATGAGTAACAATATTATCTAATAACTCTAACTAAGTATTTTATTTAATTATCAAATATATACAACTCAATCGTAATAAAAAATTAATTATCAATAAATTGTTTTAAATATGATATATTATTAGTAATTTCAAATACATATATTTAAACTAAATACATTTAGATTTTATGTATAAACATTATCAACAAATTAACTAAAAGTCTTTTAAATATACTTTTTATATATAATATTTATTAAAACTAATCAAATCGATTATATGGAACAAATTAATTTTTGTTTTAAGATAAAGTTAAATCGATATTGAATAATTTTTATTGATATTTTAATTAATTTAATTTTTAAAAATTTAAAAATTAAATAGATGTCAAATTAAAAATTCACCTCTAATTTTTAATTGTGTCCATCTTATTAATGACTTATTTCGTTAACAAAATTAATTTTTTCAAATAATTATTCTCACAGTAAATGGTTTAATTTCAATTTTTAAAATTAATTAATTTTTGAAGGGAGAAAAAAAATATTTCATTCAAGTTTAACCTTTATTTTATTTTAGCTACCTAAATATAGTAAACAGTAGCTAAGTTTAGAACTTAGGTTCTCTTATGAAAACAGTTCCTCATATGTAATTTAGGAAAAGAGACAAGACCCATCTTTGTATTGTAAACCTCCACAATTATATTTGATAATGTAGAATCTTGTAGTTGATCAGCTGATAGCAACACAAAATAAATGGTGGTACCGTATTTTGAGTTTATATTATAGTTCAAAGGATGAAATAGGGAAGACAACAAGAAGAAAAAAAAATCATTTTAAATTTTATAATAAATTAAAAATATATTTAAAATAAAATTAATTAATTTTGAATTGAAAATATTTTAATAATTTCTTTTTCATAAAAAGTATTGAGTGGGTGTCAATTGACAGGAAAAAATTCACAAAATATATTTAAAAAATTAAAACTATAAAAACGATCGGATCGACGTTAAACCAATCTAAGCCGCTACTACCTTGGCCCATGGACATTTTAAAAAGCCCGTCATCATTTTTTTATTTGCGAATGGAAATAGGGAGTTTGCTTCTCAACTGATATAAGAAATTATCAGTATCCAAATGGTTCAAAATTTATCCCATTAAAACCCTAAAACCTATATGCCACTTCAAGGCTTATAATAAGCGAGCCAGGGTGTCCCAAGGACCAGCAATTCACATTAACAAATATACTGAAAGAAAAAAGAAAGCTTCAGCAGCTTTCACAGCGTAGATAGATTAGTCCAAGAGAGAAAAATTCCAGAGCAAAATATATCTCATAAACATCAAATCTCTGATCTTCCAAGTTAACTCGAAGCCTGGGTTTGGTGCCTGGCTTTCTCCTTCTCTTTCACTTCACTCCCCTGTGTCTTGTCATAAGCTTCATGCACAAAGCAAACGCAGAGCAATTAAAGTAAGTAGAGTTTTTCTACAACTTTGATGATTAATGAATGTACTTACAGACAGCCTTCAACTCACCTGGATGATTTTCATGAATCTCCTTGTCCATTTCTATTTTAGAGTTACTCTGATTCCCTCCATATGTCCCTCCAAATCCTTCTTCATCCGACCTCGTGGCATACCCCTCTCCAAATGAATGAGACATCACATCTCTTAACAAACAGAATTCAACATGAACAATTCAGACAACAGAAAAGGGAGGAGTGTAGTCAAGCAAATTTCAATAGTGTTCATGTTACTAACCCAGTTTTTTCGTTAGGATTTTTTTCTGTCTCGTCCATGGTTTGTGGATTTCCTGAACCCTTAGAAGAACTTGTAACAGGCCTGAACCTGATCACTGACCTTTTGTGGCCTAAAGAAGATTGCAGGGAAGAGGAGAAAATTGCTGGTGGCTGAGCTCGAACTGATCGAATTGCCCGATTCATTTTCGTTTTCTTTCCAGTTGTGAAGAGACTAATATATACTCATCAAAAGGAAGTGATTTTAGCCAATAAATACATTGCATTAAGGGTATAATGACAGAAATTGAGGCTGGTTCAAAAGTGCTGATCCAGACCTTACCACAAAGAAAATACCAGAAACCTTCTGTCACAGTACGACACGTGGAAATGTCATGGAGACGTGTCGAGTTCGTATATAGCTTCTGGTTACGTGGGGCTTTCTGCTTTTTATGCCGGTGAGTCTCCCCCAGATGGCACTTCTGCAGGCAAAGCTTGGTTTGTGGATAACGAGCCTAGAGCTATTCTAATGGTGGCGAATCACATGCTTAGGAACAACCACAGGTTGCCGCAGTCGACTGGCCTTTTAAGATATCGACACAGACTCAACGTTCGCGTGACAATGTCCGAGGAGACCAATTCCACTGTTCGGATGGCCAAGGCCCATGTTGCGTAGACGGTCCATCACCCCAGATTCTAACCTCACCCTGGCCCATAAACACGTCCATATAGTATGGCGAGGTGAGGTCCATCTTTATAGTATAAATGAGTAAAATTAAAGTTTGATAATTAATTTATACATTATCAATTAATTAAATGTTGATATTTTATTAATAAATAAACATCAACATGCTAAAGAAGTAAAATTCAAATTCATATTTGATGCACAAATAATGTATAAAACGAAATATTACTATTTTGTTAATAACTTAATTTGAAAATTAAAACTTTTAAAAAATATTCATAATTTAAAAAATGTTTAATTTGAAAGATTTTTGAATTTTTAATTTTACATGATATTTTGTAATTAATTAATTGTATATAAATATTATACATGAACAATATATCAAATATAAACTTGTAAAATTAGTTTAAATTGCAAACATGATAAAAGAAGAGAGTATAACGGAGAAGAAATGCCATACAGCCTTCAATATCCACTGTAAATTGCTATTTGCACTCCAAGCTTTATTGTCATGTCCACATCCTAAAATAAAATGCTCCACAATAACTACTCTCTTTTTGAGTATATGGAGATGGAAGCTAGCAAATTTGGCTCAAATTCCAGATAATTAAAATTCTATTTTCTGATTCTTCAACTCAAAAAATAAATAAATAAAATGGGGCAAATTCAAATCCTTATTCTTGTGCTACTTGGGCTCTGTACCAAACCAGCAAAAACAAAGCCTTTATTTAGAAAACAATAAAATGAAGGCGAGAGATACGCTGCCGAGGAAAAAAAAAAGTTGCAGTGTCAGGATTAGTCTAGTCTAAGTCTAGAGCAGGATAGAGAGAGAGAGAGAGAGAGAGAGACGACNGTCTAGAGCAGGAGAGAGAGAGAGAGAGAGAGAGAGAGAGGACACGTCACTTTAACTAAAACAGTTCAGAGTCTCATGTCTCCAGATTGTGGGACCACTCGACCGTTGCTGCTACTGGCAGCTTGCTGATCTCATCACGCACCTTCAGTACCCACAATAAGAGCTAAGGAGTAGGGGGGAGGTGATACGGTCACCCACAGAGTACCTGGGTACGTGCATGATGTCAGAGCTCTTTGGGCGCCTTCGGCCCTTGATTTGCCAGCATTATTCAGTCTTTTCGGGCCGCCTTCAGTGGATTTTAATGCCATTTCTCTGATGGACTGTCTCTCCTGTTTATGCAGGTGGGGTTCTCGTCCTAATTCATTGAAGAAAAAAAATATAAAAAAAAACAAAAAGAAAAGGTGGAGGGAAGGGTGTTAGGTCTCCAGAAAATTTCAATTCCCCCAGAGTAAATTGGAAGCAACAATCGCAGTGTTGGAAGATCGATGACTTTGATTTTCCATGGTCCATTGTTCAATATTAGAGTTTTGGCTGGGAGAAAATTCAGTCAAGTACCAAGCTAACGAAAAGACGAGAGAACCATCCGACTACAAAATTGGACCCTTGCAGAAAAGAGAAAGAAGGGAGAAACCTCTCCTCTGCATAGGTGCAAACGGTTCACGTGTAAGATGAAACCAGAACTTGACATTGATCTAGTTAATGGTATCAGGTTTATCAATGTTGTAAGGCATCCATCCATCAGGATACCAAAATGCAGGCCAAATTTTTTAATATATATGGTATTTAGGCAGAAGATTGAGAGTCAATTTTCTTTGCAAATTTAGGGTGAAACAAGTTCTTACAGGGAACATATCAGATGAGCTGTGTGATGGAAGAGCATTGACAAAGAGAGTTGAAAGAGGACCCATACCAGAACCCTAAAAGGGTACTCTAGTTATATGGGGGGTTCAACGTCTCGACTCTCAACAATCTTATGGCTAGAAGTGACCCCATGCCGGTCTCAATCAGTGGACTAGAAACAACATCATGCAAAAACCCCATCACCAACCTTGTCCTGTTCTTGGCCCATTGGTTATCAGGGAGTTGGAAACAGGCAGCTTTCATCGCCCTGGTTCCATCTCAATTATGTCAAAGGATGGGATATCATGTTCAAGCTACTCACTTGTGTCCCTCCCTTCATTTTCCACTATTGGGTGGAAATTAGACAATCAAGATTTTAACAAAACTCTAAAATCAAATGAGAAACCCGCAATCAGGGGATAAAATCTCACGTTCAATTCCTCCCACAAAGAGAGAGAAAGAGGGAGATTTAGAGTTTGATTCAAGATGACAATGACTGCCATTAAATCTTATAACCAACAGTAGAAAGGCCTGCCATAGATTTAGAAAAATAAGAATGGCAGGGATGGCAACAACCACCGCAAGCGAAATTTAAAGTCCTTTCCCAGCCGAATAACAAAGGAAAATGATGGGTATTGTAAGATAGCAGCAGCCCAAAGATTGAAAGTTGATCGAGAGAAAAGATAAAAAGATTACCTGCCATATAATTTACGCAAAGGCAGAGTTTCTATGTTAAAGTCTTAATCAGAAAACCCTGTTCCATGAAATCATAAGTACTGTGTTGGTCCTCATCAAACACCAAATACAGAAAATCCCAGTTCAACCCAAGACTCGGTCTCAATCAAAACACCCAATTCCAGTGCCTGTGAAAGAGAGTGACATTTTTAACTCTTTGTTCATGGTTTTTACTACACCCTGCAGGGTGCAAGGCCAGGTGAAAAATCTGATCACATTAGTAAATATAGACAGAGTCACAGGGTCTTTGATTCAGGGGGCAACCAGTGACCAGAACAAGGCTTCAAGTTCAAAGAAAGAGCACGAGAAACTATAGTTTCCTAGTCATTAAATCAGTTTTCACCTTCTATTGCAATGGCACTGAACTAAAGTCTACATTGACAATAACATGAAACTAGGAAAGGAAAAAGAAATAAACCATATCAAAAGGTTTCAAATTTATATACAAAGCAAAGTTGCTAGACACCCTAAGGGAAAAGTTGTTCTCGAATTTCATTTTCCCCTATGTTACAATTTTTGTCATGCTGAAAGTTCCAAACCTGTTCATAAAAGAAAAAAAAACCCCAACAAAAACAGAACCCAGAACTAAAATAACCAAAAGATAAATCTAAGATCAAAATCAAAATGAAAAAAATTAATATAACCATGGAAATAACCCTAAAAAGCTTCTCAATTGCCCCTTAAAATATTACCACTGTTTCACTGAGCTGAGGCCCCAGAGTCTTCCCAGATCAAAATCTGTTCCATTCCACACTAGAGAAAAATTACCAGGTGGAAAATTTTACAACTGTGAACGCGAAAATCCCACAAATCATCAACGCCACGATGAAACCGTGAGTAGAGGCACCTCGTTCCAAGCTAAAGAGAGAAATCCAGGTTGGGATTCAATCAGTGAATACGAAGAGCTGTAATTGTAATTCCACAACAGAATTCTCGCTTGACTTCTCGCGTAATGGCTAAGGGCTACCGTTTCAAAACCTGCACTCTCTAGTAAATTCTTCCATTGTTCTTTATCTTCCATCCGTTCCCTCCGTTTTTCCACTTCTTCCGGTCCAATAACCCCCGCGATTCTTCGACCAAGTAATAGTCTCTCAACTTGGATTCTCTCTGGCGAGTCTCGAGGCAAGTTCGGTTCCAACGATTCGAACACGGCTGAGTAATACCTTAATGCATTCTTAAACCGGTTCTCGAACCCGACTCGATTCAAACTCGCTTCGTACTCACCCAATGTCACAATTTTCGGGTTCAAAGATTTAGCCAACAGGAGAGCGGTTTCTACAGTGACCGGAGCTTCATCCAACAAATTGTACAATTGAAGCATGAAATTTACAGCCAACACCTCATCCTGGTCAACCCGGAAACTCAACTCGTTAAGCTCCTCAATTGGAGTGAGAATCGGTTCGAACTCAAAATTCAAATCCAGGAGCTTCGCAAAGTCACGGAGACGATTACCAGTAGCATAAAGAGAAGATGCTGGAGATTTTCCCAAAACCGGAGCGGGTATACCCGAGATTCGGATTTGGGTCGGTTTTCCAGCAGAACGCGTAGCTAACGCTTGCAAAAGAGCAGCCCACTGAACTCCTTGAACAATTCCAAAGTCCACTATGTGAATCTTACTTGCTCTCTCCGTTGCTTCGAGAATCGCTTGATTTGCCGTCAAATGAGCAAACTTTGAGTAGGGACACGCGTCGTTCAAAGCTTTGTAAGAGAGAGTGAACTCCTCCGACGTCGTATCGAGAATAGTCAATCTTTTCTCAGCTTGACGCGAGACTCTGCTATAGAGAGCTTCGGTGAAGTAAAAAGCCACTCTTTCAGTTGGATCTCCGCATTCTGATATTGATTCCCTGAGTCGAATCAGTGATTTAATCGCGCGATCAGGCTCCGACTCAGCTAGTCTGGCACAGTCGAGTAAAGCTTTTAAAAGCGGGGGAGCTGACTCGGCCTCGGGAGAGGCAGATGAGACGCCTACGACGTCGTTTATGGATGGCGTTTGGCTCGGAGGAGTGCTTATTTTGGTTTCTTTAACGGTCACTTGAGGAGGAGGAGGTGGAGGGGATGGGGCCCACGTAGATAACTGAGGCTGAGCTTGAAGAGAGTTAGGGTTTTTCTGTGCTTCTGTTGAGAAAATCACTCGGTTCAGATCGGACGGCGGAGAGCACGTCACGCTGAGACGATTCGGGCAAGCACTAAAGGGATCGGCACCGTAGAGACCAAAATCGCCATTGTTCTGCCACGCCTCACAACCAGACGGCAGATTCGAACTATCCGTTGAATCCCCACTGTTCATTAAGCTATCCATCCACTCGTCCGAGTCAAACTCACCACCCGCACCACCACAAAAATCCGGGAACCGAAACCCACTGGATTGCTGCTCGATGTTTGGAAACTGAAACCCTTCTCCAGTATCTCCCTGAAACGGGTCGGCAAAACCAGGTCCTGAAAGCCCGTACCCGAGATTGGGGGCGTTGGAAACGGCATGGTGTGTATTGGGCCAAGGGTTTATAGAAAAGGGATTGAGACCAAGGAGCTGTTGCTGCTGATGGTGGTGTTGCTGTTGTTGTTGCTCTTGCTGTTGCTTTTGCTTTATAACTTGTTGAGCGATTGCCATTAGATTTCCACTATCCGCGCACATATATGCCATCCTCCGGCCAATCTTTGCCGGAAATTTTCGTAAACTGTACGCACATTACCCACAAAAAACTATAAAAAATCAGCAAAAGAGTGAGTGTTTTAAAGCATGAAAGAGGAGGAGAGAGAAGAGGAAGAGGGTACATACAAGACTGTAGGCCCGAGAGTAACTGGATCAGAAGCTCTACAAACTTGGATTTAGCTTAAGCTAAGAAGAGAAAGAGAGAGAGAAACTGAGAGGGAGAAAGAGAGAAACTTGAGAAGTGTAGCTTTAAAGAACGAAAGCCAGTAGCAGAAGCCGGACGAGAGCTGAATAAAGTCCCTCCAAATGAAGAGTGGGTCCTTAATCCTTATAGCTATTATAAAAATAAGGTGGGTCCCGCCTTTTCTAAAGAAAATCAAATGCAATTAAAAAAAGAAAAATGACGTGGAAATAACGAAAGACATGAGAGGATGGAAATCCCGTATACCCTACTGTGAGCGGCTACTATGCTATTCCTACAAATCTACAAATTTCCAGCAGCTCTATCTCTCTTGTTTTTCTTTGTTTTTTCTCTCTCTCTGAGTCCCAGTTGCTGTGCACATGACGTGGCGCCCATACGACGTGTGGGACCCACTCTTTAATTTTCTATATACCGAAATGACAACACCGGGAGGGGCGTCATTAGCGTCCACGTGTACCCGCCTCCCTTTTGATTTCAATCTCTCCCGCTCTGTTCGGGGACCCCTTCGACATTGGGCTGCGGGGCCCACCCCTTCGTCACTACACATCGATTTTTTTTATACGGCTCGTCGGTGTCGCCGTCTCATTGACGTCATCAAACCCCCTCCATTCACCCCCTGTGATCGTCTAGGGAAGGTCGCTCTAATCTTAACCGTCCCTTTTTTTTGTTCTTCTTTCTAAGGATCTGGGCATCCGGTCCTGTCTGCTCTGCCCCCTCCCTGAGAGAGTGCAAAACGACGCCGTAATTCTCTCAAGGTCACGACACACAGCTGATCGCATTTGTCAAACGTTAGGTTCCTCTTTTCTTTTCTTTTTTTTTTTGTAATTTTCATTTTTCACCTTTTTTTTTTCTTTTGTTGTCAAGAGGGTAAAAAAAAAAGGGTTAGCGACTAAAAGGTGAAAAAAAAAAATTGCGTCGATGGGGGTGGGTCAAAAGGACTTTGCCCATTACGGTCCGTTCTTTTTGGGCGGTTGAGGGACCCACCAGGGGACGAGATGGGACCAAGGTGCCAAGGACCATGAAGAAGAACAAAAAACAAAAGTGGTAAAGTGGGGTCCAGAAAGGGGTGGAGGGTGAGGAATGCAATGGGTAATCCTCGACCAACCGAAATGCAACAACTAAGTAGAAAAAAAAAAAAACCCCAAAGAAAAGCAACGGTGCAGGATATTTTGACGGGGGGTGGGCAACGTTGTTTCGTTGATGGGGCTAGGTTGAAAGCAACTTGACACGTTGCCGTTGGCATGGCTGGGAAAGACGTTGCCTCCACAACAAAGCCCCTGGGTCAACTGCCCAACGTCTACATTTAGTGCTTTCTAATTACTACCCTCTTTTTTCCCTCTCCCCTAAACCCTTGGATTCGAATTTAATTTTATTAAATATTTTAATATTACAACTATAATTAATTTGTTAAATTAACTTACTTTAATCCGATCAATTATGCTTTTTTTCGAGTGTTATAATTTAACGAAACGAAGTGAGAAATTAAGTTAAAATATTCATAAAAGGCATTAATGGTTAAACTGGGGAATGAGACGAAAGGCTTAGATTTTAGATTTACTTCAATTACACGCTATTGATCTTCTATTTTGGCCATCCTATTTCTATCTTGCATTGGATTATTACTAAATATGAAAAAAAAAAAAAGCAAATTAGATAAAATTATGTCTTAATCAGCCGTCATTAGTTGGATGATTTGACAAGGAATTCACAGCAGTCGGTTCCAAAATGGCCCACTCTAATTACCACCTTATCTAAACTTTCTTTTTCCCCTTTCCACACTCTCTTTACCATCACACTGGCTCTCAAAATTTTTCAGCTTTCCAATCATGTTGCCATTTCAATTCCGAGACTGCTAACTCTCCCGCTCCTCCTATCTGAGGCTGCTATAGCTCAATCTTTTTAACTTCAATTCAATCCCCGGCAACGATTTTGACCATAATGAGCAAATAGGCCACTTTTAGTTTCCGTTTTAACTGCTGAAATCCTACAGCTTTCTTTCAAGCTTCTGGTTCTGAATGATCCAATTTCTATTTGATTTGAAAGATTTGATCAACTGTTCACTACTAAAATATTTTGGGTTCAAATCATTGTGATCTTGTCTCGTCGGTCCATTGGGATTTCGTGACTGTTCTTAAATTCTTATAGGATAAATCCAATTTAACATAGGATTGAAATGCAACTAGGTTTTCAGACCAAATTATAAGAATTTGGTTAGCTTTTTTCTTTTTCTGTGAAGGACGCACCCCGATTTTAATATAAAAAAACCCAAATCCAAAAATTTTGAAACAAGTCATTTACACGAGAGCATTTATTCTCTTTAAAAATAAAAGAGTATCACTTTTTATATATTTATTTGGATAAGTTATTTTGAGTATAATTACAATCATAATTAATTTAATACGAAAGTAAAACGTCAATATTAATATATAAATTCATTAAAAGAAGAAAAGAAAATTATCATTTGATTGAGATATTAGAATAGGAAATTTTCTTGTAATGGAGCAGTATTTAAATTTTTTTTATTTTCATTTCAAAAGCATAAATTCTAAGCTCCAAATATCCAATCTATTTTCCCCCTATTATCTTTTATTTTCTTTCTTCTTAATGGGGCCTTTTATATTAGAGAAATTAATTAGCCTACTGTTCTCCTTTAGTACTATTTATTAAATACAATAACATCTGATTAAAAATAGACCAAACAAACTAGCACACATAAAATTTGTATATCATTTTTTGTGAGATTGTTAGGCGCAGCTTATCTTAAATCAGAAACCGTTCACATTTAATCAATTTCATCCACAAACAGTATAATTAAATAATAATAACAATAATAAATCATCAAAGTTAAAATATAAAAACGAACAAAAACAATTCAAAGTTATATATATATATATATATTACATATAAAAATTATTGTTCGTTGACAGTGTTTTTGTCATTTTCTATGATTTTTCCTGCTTTCATTCTCATCGTAAATTGATAGCGCATGATGGGCTTGACCACATTCTTCCATCATTATGACATTTAATTTTATTTATTCATAATTTATAATAATAATTTAATTATGTGAGCACGATCTCTTCAATCTTATTTATTTTGCCCCATTAGCAATGGCGACTGCCTTTTTTCTAAATTGGACCACATCGCCCAAAAAAAGAAAAATCAATGTCACAGTCATTACTATTAATTTTTAGGAAAACAGTTGGACTTGATAATTGTCACTCCATGATGTTGCAAACCTTTGCTTTCATGTGCATATATCCAAACAAATTTTGAATTGGTTTTTAGAGTAATTTAAAGTAATTAAGTACTAATACGACTTTTTTTTGAGGGGGATCATTATTAGCAAATACTAAAGAACAAGATGCAAGATATAACAATCATGGATTTGGAATAACAAGAGGAAAAGTGTGTGGAAAAGGACTATAGATTAGTGTAAGTTTGAGTGAGAAATTAGTAATGAGGACATGATTTAATAATAATGCAACTTGATGGTATAATCAAATTTTGATTAATCGGAAATCTCTTTATCATTTCACTTTTTAATTAGAAAGCAAGTGGTGTAATTATTTTAGTAAAAGTTTAGGTTTTAAGGTTTAGAGTTTAAAAAATATAATTCTTATTATTTTATTTTAATATATTCAAAATTGATTTCTTTTAAATTTTGTTATTATTTTTATGATTTTAAATATTCAAAATTTATATAAAAATAATTAAAAAATAATATATCCATGCCCGACAATTTATTTCAAATTCAAGCCAAATTAGGAAAAATGTAAAAATTTTTTTTGTTAAATTTTAAGTATGTAATGGGATATAATGCTTTTATCATTTCTTAAATTTCTTACTGTTTGATTTTGAATTCTCAACATTAATATAAAAAAGTTTCAAAAAACATATAACGTACCCACTGTCGAATACTTTAATCCAAGTTCATGCAATTCAAAGAGAAAATATAGATGTGTGTTTATTAAATTTTAAGTTCGTAAAGGGAATGTAATGTTTTTATCATTTCTTCGATTTTTTTTCTCTTCTTGTTAGGACTTAGATTCGAAATTTGCAAGTTGAAAATATGAAATCATGGAAATTTTTTCTTTTTCTTTTGGCTAAAACGGTTTCAGATCCTCACCCACACACACTATGTCTAAACCCTCAAAACAAAAAAAAGGAAAAAAGAAAATCTACAAAATTTTAATGTACCCAGGTTGAACTTATATCCATGCTAGGAGGCTTGTATGTGACTCGATCCGATCTGGCTGATTATTTTAATCTTTTTCTCTATGTATTTTTCTGGAACATATACCTAGGGAGGCATTGTAGCCTTAACCCCTTAATAATCACAGTAAATTAAAAACAAATGATTATAAAATAGAAAAAGCAGGTTGATAAAAAGTGAAGCCCCGAACGTTTCTTAGTAAATCATGACGAAGTAGGATCTTTCAGTCAAACTAGCAATAGAGTGGGTTCTTGATCACCCAAAGGCTGCTTTTTTTGGTGCAAGTGTTTTTCACCAGCACCGATAGGCTACTACTACCAGGCAGTGACAACAGGCAGTGGCCTGTGACTGGTGAAAACAACTTGGAAAGACGTTTTTAGTACTTCTTTGTAGTGGGAGACACTGTACTTTTGACAAAATGGGATAGGATACTCATTGGGTTTTTTTTTTTTTTTTGCCCTTTTTCTCTTGAAAGTGTATTTGTCCTTCGATTTTTATATATATTGTCTATGCAAAAATCTGCTCTTTTAGTCAATTGTTATAATGATTAGCATTTTTAAACTAATATTTTGAGAACAACCCCCTTGGGATTGGATGATTATCTTGGCTTGTCTCCCCATGATAGTGATGCTTGCGCAAGAAAAATAACATAATGAACAACTTAACGACTGGTTTGGAAGACTTTTAGTATGGATTGGCTGCCCCACACTTATTTGAATGATTTTATTGAGGAAAGAGTAGGTGTAGCTAAGCAGGTTATGTCCTGTGGAGGTATGATCTTTAAATCAATGATCAAATGAAATTAAATACAGGGACCTGAAGTCGTGGCAACAAAAGGAGAAGCTTATTTCCTTCTGGGCTGATTTGGTTCACACGAGAAAAAAGATCATGTATCGAGCCACATGCTGAACAAGGCTATAAATCCATGTTGTTTTGTTCAATTTGTGGGTCTTGAATGGGCTCGTACGGCCTATGATACATCTCACAGAACCCATAAACCAAATAACCCAAGTTTCTATGAACTTTGAAGCTTAATTTGATGCCATGATTCGGGGTGGGGGGAAGATGAAGCCAGGCTAAAAGAAGGGGTCGGGAGAAGGTAAGTTGGGTAGTGGTTCAAGTCTTGCAACACTATTATCAGCAGTTAAACTTGGACATGGGTCTAGTCCTCTTTTCCTTTCAGTTCAACAAATTCTTTGTCGTTCTTACCGTTCCCAAAAGAAATCCATCCAATCTACACTTTCCGAGAAAAGAGAAGAAACAGTCGTACTCCACATCTCTTACCTTCCAATTTGGAGAAACTTTTTCACAGGGAGTGTATTCGGAGGAATACATCATCCCCACCAAAACATAATTAAATTGAGAATTTAGCGGAAAATTAGTCCTAATCAGGGTAAACAGTGAATTAATTTACTCATTGAGTTATTCTAATTAATTATGTTGTAATTTGAGAGCCTAACCACACAAGCACAACGGATTTTGAGCAACAGAAATAGCTGACTTTCAACTTCACATGTTAGTGTTAATGTCTGAAGGACAAGGAGTCACTCGTACAAAGGCTTCTCAAATCAAGCGACAGGTAACCTTATTACTGACCAAGGGAAATACAAAATTCGGACTAAGATTTAAACTTGTTGCTGCTTTCAATCACAAAAGTTCAATGATTGATGAATGGCACAAATATTGCCAAAAGCACTGTACGTACAAATACTTTATTGCATCCTTTTTCTCCATAACTTATTCCGGGCTGAGTTGTTGCATACCTCGTAAATCATTTGCATAAAGCACATGATATGCCTTCTCGAATTAATACACACGGGCTTTAGGTGGGAATGACTCAATCTCATCATCTAATGTGTTCATGTGAACTGGCCGGTAATCCAGTCGAACCTTCTCATTCTCCCAATAGCTGCAAATCAAAGTAGAATTTGTAAACAAATCAACAACTTGATGTTCCCAACAAGATTTTAAACCAAAATAATGTGGCAATTTAGTGATTTGCATCCAAAATCTAGTAAATTACTAATGATACTCAATAGATGATTATCCCTAGCAATAATAAACATTCTCGGATTCACTCTGCCAATACGAACAACAAAAAAGTAGATTTTATCAGATTCAGGGCATTAAATCATGTTACCAATCAGACAACAAACAGAAATACCATGGAGAACCCCTAAACTTTATGCTCTTTCCTGCAAGAAACATTCTACACTTAAATGCCTCACCCGTGATATATTTTTCTTATAAGTGGCTCTAAGGGTCATATTATATATAAAATTCAATAACCTAAAGCCCAAGCATTATAAATTTATACATCTGGATTAAGATTGGTTCCTTATTAACAGAAACATGTCCTCGATACAAATACACCTGTCTCTACCAATTTTAAACTCCCCCCACCACGACATAAGCCCATATACATAATCACAATGCGTTCTTCCAAGTAAGGGAAAGAGATCTTACCCCAATGTGTGTTTCATCCAGTTCTCATCATCTCTTTTCTGCAAAATAAAAGCAAATTCACTTTATTAACAGTAGCTTGGCAAAAAGGACATAATAAAACTGAAAAAAAAAAAGAAGAAAAACACTAACCGTAAAATCTTCACGGGCATGTGCACCTCTGCTCTCTTTCCTAGCTTCAGCAGAATGCATAGTGATACAGGCATTTATCAAAAGATTTTCCAGCTCGATAGTCTCTATCAAATCAGAGTTCCTGCAAAACAGTTTAAAAGTAAAGCTAGAAAACAATCAACTACAACAATGATTTGATCATCAACATCCTAGTCCTCCAATCTTACCATATTAGACTTCGATCCTTCAACTTAACATCATGGAAACTTTCCCATGCCTCATCAATTAACTGACAACCTATGAAACATACAAAGAAGTAAATAGGTTTTCCCAAGTAGTAACTAAAAGTTAAAAAAATTTATTAGATTCAGAAGTAGAATCTCATGAACAACATAAAGATCACTAATCACTCTATTTCCCTGATAAAATGAGGAACAAAAGGAAGGCTGAATGGGGAGAGGAAGACACATGACGCAAAAATCAAAGGGACAAAACTAAAACATTAATGATGAAGAAACATCACACCTTCTTCTAATGTTTCCTGTGTGCGGAAAACAGCGGCATTGTTTTGCATTACTCGTTGCATATTCAATCGAATTTTTGAAGTTGGAAGAGAACCATTTGAGTTTCTTATTTTGTCCAGCCATGCAATTGTTTTCTCACTGGCATCCTTCTCCAAAGGTTTCAGCTTCTCCCCTGAAAAATAACTTGTATATGAAATAACATCGAGCCATAAACAGCATAGTTACTCATCTGCAAAAAATAAAATACAACATGCCTGGTCTATGGATCTCTGCAACTCTATTTGCACAAGCCCGACCAAAGACAACAATATCAAGAAGGGAGTTTGCACCCAACCGATTGGCACCATGAACAGATGCACAGGCTGCCTCTCCAGCAGCCATTAGTCCAGGAACCACAGAATCAGGATTGCTGCCTCTGACAGTAACAACCTGAGAAAGCCAAAAGCACACTGATTAAATAAGGTGAGCGTTAAATTAACAAAATTTAAATGCATGGTGAAATTAAAACCACAAATAGTTGAATATCAGATGTGATTATTTGAAGAAACTAATTATTGCAAAACAGTTCTCAGATAATATTGCACATCTTTCAGTTTTAAAATATGTATATCAGTTATATAATCATACAGATAGATATCAACATATATTTGTTCTATGTATCTCTAAATGCATTAATATCAAAATTAAATTCCAGTAAACCTCCACAATTATACATTCTTTAATATCAGAAATATTTGTTCAGAACATCCACATGTAAATGCATTAATGCATCTGAATAACACACCTCTCCATGGTGATTTGTGGGAATTCCACCCATATTATAATGTACAGTAGGCAAGACAGGGATGGGCTCCTTTGTAACATCCACACCAGCAAAAATGGCAGCTGTCTCAGAGATACCTGGAAGCCTCTCCTTGAGCACCTCTGGGGGTAAGTGATTCAAGTGGAGATAGATATGATCCTTCAAAGGTCCTATTAAATATAAATATCACAGTTAAAGACTCCAAGTCCAGAGAAGATTCATATTATTTTGCATGTAACTGTTAATTGTCTGCATCACACAACACCAGAGATAAACATATCTTTGTTGTGGCATTGGCACCTACAAATATTAGTCTTTTAAAAAAAAAAAAATTTGATACCGAAAACTTCAAAGAACTGAGACTAAGGATCCCATAAAAAGAAACCAATTATCTACTCTAACCACAAGCTCCATATTGCAATACCTAACTGTACATCTTGCAAACCCATATACACACCTTAAGCAAGAAAAACACAGATGACGCTGCATGTAGTACAATGGAAATGTCAGCAGTGAGGAGATAAGCATACCTACACCACGACCTTCCCTGATTTCCATGGTCATAGATCTTGAAACAACATCCCTTGAAGCAAGATCCTTGGCCGTAGGGGCATACCGTTCCATAAAGCGTTCACCTTCACTATTTCTAAGAATACCACCTTCACCACGAGACCCTACAAATTGCCGATGAAAATTAGACTATGAACCTTCTCAACTTCAACTAAAGAAAAGGGTGCAATTTAAAATTAAATTCAAAAATAGAAAAAGAGAAAGGTATAATAACTTTCTATATCATACAAATATCGACCCAAGACAATGCCCTTCATAAGAAGTTGAATATGCACAAACCTTCAGTGATGAGGCACCCAGCCCCATAGATTCCCGTTGGGTGAAATTGCACAAACTCCAAATCCTGTAAGAAGGATACATCAAGAGGGGGACGAACAGAGAAAGAGATAGAAGAAAAGAGAGCAGCTCCAGGAAACAAATTTAAAGGATAGAATGAAACACAAGAAACCTGGAGGGGAAGCCCAGCACGAGCAACCATAGCATTGCCATCACCAGTGCATGTGTGAGCCGAGGTTGCAGAAAAGTAGGCTCTACCATATCCCTGAAAGAAACAGACAACAAAAATGAAGGTCCTTTATTCATTTCGAATAAAAATAAATAAGAATAAATACAATACCCCAGTAGCCAGAATTGTCGAAACAGCACGAAATCTATGTAGCGTTCCATCCTCCATGTTCAAAGCTATCACTCCCTGGCAGCTCCCTGCATATAAGGCATCAACAATCAACAAAACTTATTAACATTACACAATAAAATGAATGAAAAAAAAACTTTGTTTCGTCAAAGGTTCAAAGGTATAAAACGTGGGATGACACGTTCATCAAAATAAGAAAACAATAAAAAGCTCAAAAGTATGGACAGCTAAACATAACAAGGGATGATAAATATGCCAGGCCTAAGGTAACCAACACAAACAAAAGGAATCTGAGATGCAATTGACGGAGAAAACCTTAAGTTCCCTGAAATTGCCTACCATCACTATTCATCAACAGATCCAAAGCAAAATATTCAACAAAGAATTGGGTATTATGTTTCATAGCTTGGCCATAGAGAGAGTGCAATAGAGCATGCCCGGTTCTATCAGCAGCACATGCACAACGATAAGCCTGTCCACCTGGTCAAGATTGAAACATTGCGAAGTCAAGATCAGAATTCTACCCACTAATCATCTGAGCCCATTATCAACTTTGTGCACTCATACCTTTTCCAAAGTCAAGGCTTTGACCGCCAAAGGCACGCTGATATATTTTCCCATCTTCTGTTCGAGAAAAAGGCAACCCATAATTCTCAAGTTCAATAACAGCTTTTGGTGCCTCCCTGCACATATATTGAATAGCATCCTGATCACCTACAATAATACACCCTCTTCGGTTAAAACAGAAAACAAATGGAAAAAGATTGTTAGAAAGGTAGTTAACTACTGCACTATAGAGGTGCAAGTGGAAAAGGTAGTTTAATATTGCAATACAGAAGTGTAAATGTATGTGCACTGCATGGCTCTTATGCCTTTAGCATGAATCATATTGCTTTGTTACATATGATCATCTGATATTAGTAGTTTGATCAGAGTTTGAAGGAAAAAACAAAAGGTCAGCATATGTGGAAGCCACTTCGACAAATTCAGGGAGATAACAATAAACAACTTCAGGCCAGACAACAGTGCACTTGAGGTAAACATATCCCTTTACTTAAAAACAGAAAGCTGATTAATAAATAGACCTTTGTTATACAGCTAAATATCGAGTAGAAGCATGTGCTTATATACTTCTCATATATTAAGTTCCTACAAAATCACAAAAGACACAAGCTCAATCAAGTCATGTACCTAACCAATCACTTCCTTTAACTGTGTCATACATGTGCCATCGCCAGTCATCTTCAGTCATATTCCCCAAAGCAGCATTTATACCACCCTGAACAGAAACGTCAAGACAGATATGAAGTCCACCTATCCATAGTCATAGTACACGTGTGCCTTGAATTGTAGCAAGAACATCACTCATGATCATGAATTCCTGTATACCTGAGCCGCAACAGTATGTGAACGTGTTGGGAAAAGCTTGGTAATGCAAGCAGTATTGAATCCATGCTCTGAAAGACCTATGGCTGCTCTTAGACCCGCACCACCGGCACCAACCACCACCGCATCATATGTATGATCCACTATGGTATAAGGGGATCGTACCTGCAATAATCGCAAATGTTCAACACAGAATCCTATTTGTTCCATTTCTAATTACTATAATAATATATATGAAACGTTACCAATCAGAAGAACACATAATACTTAACAAGCAATCGAATATATAATGCATTTTACATAATTTTAGCTAAGTAAATAGGGGTAAAATCACGATAACCTATCCAAGAAGAAAAAAGATATTAATTCTTAAGTTCGATATGTTTGTTTGCACAGTAAATTACCACAGTCAACTAAACGGAGCTAAGTTAAGATCATTTAAGAAAAACCTCTATAAATTTCTTAGACTATTTTCCTTGGCTGCATTTTCTCAGCAGCCAAACAATCCAACCAATAAAAAAATTATATAAATTAATAAAAAAAAAGACATATGAGGTAAAACCAATCAGAAAAAGAAAATCCAGAAATCGTGAACAAAAAGAAGAGGAAGAGATAAAAGCAAAACATCTCTTACTTTTCAAAATAGAAAATAAAAATTTTAAAAATCCGAAAAAGATTGGAAAAAGAAAGAACCGTACAGATTCGTTGTCGAGGAATTTGGAAATGTGAGATCTAAGAGAGTCATATGAGACCGATCTCTTCGAGTATGGAACTCGAAGGCTACGAGAAACGCAGCGCCACATCTCCCCCCACTTAACTAAGAATTTTGTTCGATAAGTTTTTCTTTCTTCTCCTTCTTCTTTTCTGAGTTATGAGTGAGGTAGGCGTGTGGTTAATCTGTAAATATTTGCTGGGAATTGTTCTCGGAAGAAACAGCGAAAAAGGAGGCGCAGTGAGATATTAGAGGAATAGGTGAAGTAACTCGCTGTGCTGTTACGCTTACCCTTGGGTTTTCGAGATAACTACCAAAATGCCATTCTAGTTGCATTTAAATTTTTAATGCATTTTTCGATGAACATAGAAAAAAAAAATCACGGAGCAGGTGTTATTAGATTTTGTCACTAATTATTTAGTTGCTTCATGTATGTAACACAACGACTCAACTTCTCAGCTACAGAATGAACACTTATCCAAGAGTTTATATGTATTTTTCAGGAGTGAATTTTTTTAAAATTCTCGATAAAAGCACATCATTTGTTAAAATTATTAATTCCCAATTAAAAATTAAAGTTTAAAGTCCACGACAATGTTAAAATTAACTAATTTTTGTTCAAGGGATATCAACCTTTTTCAGTCTTTGGGCGTTGCTCTTTGTGTTTTACTTGGAGAATCCTTTCATTCCTCACTCATTAATGGAAGTTCTCTCTTGACTTTAAAAAAATAATTAACTAATTTTACTTGATTTAGTGAAATATTTGAAATTTTTATTACAAAAATGTCAACTTCATCTCATAATATTATAAATTTTATTAACAAAATTAGAAAGATATATCGTGTATCTCATTATAATAAATTTAAAAAAATTAAAAATTTTGATATAATATATAAAAATAAAGACATTCGTATTTTGCTTGTAAAGTTTTAAAATCTATTAAAAATAAAAATTCATTGAATTAAATTTGAGTTGGGTTTTGGTATTTCCTTAAAAAATATAAAAGTCAAAACCTCCAAATAAGAACAAAAATTTTTATATTTATTCTTCATTTTTTTTTTGGAGGGTAAAGTTTTAAATTTTAATTTTGAAAAAAAAAAGAAAAGAAGAAAAGTTGAACAATAAACAGGGGCGGTAAAAGCCGAGTTTTGTTGTTGCCTAAGTAAGGGAAACGTCAACGGCGGAAGGCTGGTGTTTTAGCAACCTTAAACCAAGTTTAGGTGGGCTAATTAATAATGACCCAGGTGCCACCACGTAGGAGAAGCAGAGAGGCATGCCGCAGTTACCTGGTTCATTCCAATGATACGAGCTGCTGCGCTTTCCTGCCACGATGGATTTTTTTTTTTGGCTGGAGAAAGCAGCCACGTTGCCTCCAGCCTCACCACTCTTACAAAACAAATTCCATTATGATCTTGATTTCGTGTACCGTAATTAATTTGGGAAAGTTAGTTGCACCTATCCTTTGCAGGTATTTTATGGAAGTGAAGTCGCAAGCTTACTGTACATGTTCACTTCAGTCATAAAGCCAAGGCCCTAGCCCGTTCAAGCCTAAAAGAAAGGGCTATTGGATCCTGAGAGGTCATTTCAATTCAGCCCAAAAGTCCATTGACGGTACAAGGTTTGGGTGGAATCAAGAAAATTAAGAAGGCACCTTACGTCATTTATCATTGGCCTTTTGCTATTTCTTTTTCATCCAACATTCCTCAAAACAATTTCTGGTAAAAGCCCTCAAAAAGTCTATAATACTAAAACCCGGGCTCGGCTCAAGCTCAGCCCGTGAATATTATAATATTAATAAATTTTTATATTTTATATTTAATTTTAATTTAAAATATATTCAAAATAGAAAAAATATTAATAAAACATATTTTTTACTCTTTCAAAAATGAAATAACTTAAACGGACTATTCAAACATGAGTTTTTAAAGCGTCATTTCGAGTTCACGCTTGAGGTATGAGTACCTCTATGCCCAAGTTCTTTAGCTTGTTCAACCTTTTAAGTTTTAAGTAAAGACCCAAACGGAAAAGGATCAACTAGAGCACAAGTCCACGACCAATCCACTCTACTTAACTTAAGCAAGCTCATGACCAGAGCTCGTCAAGAGGTTGCAATTACCGGGCAAAGCTAAGGCAGCCACGATTCACCATTTAAAGACGCAACTAACAAGGCCTATGGTGGGACAGGATGGACTTTTCAAGTCCCAATCGCAAGTCCATCTCTAGCCATTAAGCCAATGCGACATAACACAAACAAAGGCACAGGATATCCATAAATGTTCGATTTTTGCAATTTCCATTGCCGGTCTGGGAAACAACACTGATATCTAAGCTCCTTATTTGTCTATTCCCCGTCTCGTTCTATTACAATCAGAATTTAATGGAGAAGATTGTTCTTTGCTGGCACACAAAATCTCTTTATCTTTTTTGTTTCTTCCTTCAAGCACTACACCACATTGATTCAAATCACCACCACACAAGCATCTTTTTGTTAAAATGAAGAAAAAGAAAGGTGTATGCGATACAAATATGTTGAAGTAGGTCAATATTCATGCAGACAAAGCAAATCTTAAATATAAAAACTTTGTTCCGCTCAAATTATTGTTTTTTCTTTACTCAACTTGACACGTTTAAAAATTTAATAAATATGAAAATAATTAGACTAAAAAAATGTGCAAAAATAATATAGTTAGATTATGAAAAGTGAAATCAACATGAAAAAATAAGGAAAAAAAGAATCAATTTTCTATGCAGGACAAACAGTGTAATTAAAAAGTATTTGTTCTTTTGTAAATTAGTTTTTTACAACTAAAATAACTTAAAATTTTTCGAAAGTAAAAAAAACTACACAAAGTCGAAAATTCCCAAAAAAAACACTAATTGCAAATTTTTTGCCGCGAGAAACAAAAAAAATTAAGAAAGAGAAAAGAAAGGCAAAAATGCATGCATTGTTACTTTCTCATTAATGGGTTTGGGCTGGTCCATCACTCAAAAATTAAAAAAGCCGCGTTAAGGCCTAATGCAAAAGGGCCTACTGTTGTGAAAGGTGTCGAAGTTTTGCGGAACCGTACAATACATCATCGCTGTTATGAAAACCTCCAGAAATTGCCAAATTGTCCATGTGTCGGCAATTTCAGTATCTCTCATCCCTCCCAACAGCCAAATATTATGGCAAGATCCTCTTCCTCCCATGCCTTTTTCTATTTAAAAAAAAAAAAAACCTCCACCCAACGTAAACGTGCACCTTGCAACACCACTGCCTTATAACACTAATGCTGAGCTTGACACACGACACAAACAGAGACACATGAAATCATTGAGAAAAAGTAGTAACATAAAACACAAAACGTATTGGAAAGTGAAAGGAAACCTAACCAGCAGGCCTAGAGGCCAGCGCTGAGGTGATGCTTCGCTCAGCACCCCCCCACCCCCTCCCTCCTCCCGTTTTACAAGGAAAAAAACAGGTATCAAGATATGCTACCATTTAATTTCTCCACAAGCTTTCCTGCTGCCCTTTCTTTCTATATATCATTCATTTCTATTTTCGGTTGTTGGCCTTTCTTTTATCGAATCGTGGGATACATTTGGATTTTTAGAATTAGCTAATCGGAGGAGTTGGTTGATGGTTTTTGGAAGGTTCCAATCAGGCTGCATGGAAAAGCATGTGCTTTGTTTATGTCCATGGTCAGAGACAACATAGGCTCCTTAATTATTTTATCATAAAGATTTGAGATTTTATTATGAATTAAATCTCGTTTTGTTTTTAGGGTGCTTGAGGAATTCACACCGGAATGTCTTACAGATGTAATGATGAGAGTAAACCCATGATCAAGAACATAGCCGACATTTTCTATGTTCAATCATAAAATCAATGGAGGCCCTTACGTCCTGTGACTTCCATGGTCTTTCTGAACAAAGAGAAAAAGCATAGTTGCTTGCACTTTGCACCTTTGATTTTGGTTATTTTTCTGCTTTGATGCTAATCATATTTTCACCAAACAAAATGCTTGCTGGCTAATAGTCTGTCACATTTTATATATGTACTATATTCGTTTAGATGATAAACAAACTTAAATAAAGAATAGCATATGATAAGGGGTTATGTCATGTTAATTACAAAAGCTCCTTATCAAATCTTGCTAACTTTACTAGAAATAGATTTTTAAATTGCTCAAAACCTTGATGGAGACATAAATGGTTTGTTTGTATACCATTAAATAGCATTGTAGAAGTACTCAAAGATTAAAAGTAGTTTGATAATGTATTAATTAATGTGTATTGCATGGCATGCTTATTATTAATTTAGTTTTGGACTTTTCTAATGAGAATAATCTCCTCGCTTCTCACAAATTTCACATGTTTTTAAAATTTAAATATTGTAATGCCTTGCCTCTAAATTTTAATTTATAATTGTTGAAACATCACTTCAAATCAATTTAATTAGATTATAAAATTTTTATTCATATTTCATTCTATACAAATTTAAAATCAGTTGAAAGAATTTAATCAATTTCTTTTTTTCTAGATTTTCTTTCATTCTGGACGTACCAAGGAAAATGCAATGGCTTAGACTATATATATATGTATAGTTATCTATTTAGAAGTAAAAAGAGCAAAGGGAAAGACAAGGGAAAAGGATTGATGTGCAAAGTCGGAAAAGAAGGTCAGCCACTCGTGGCAACGACACAGAATTATAAGAAGAGGGCCCGCATATAATCAAAGATACGCATTGCATGGTGGCAACCAAAAACCGTTAGAACATTTTTTTCAAAACGGGGGAGAGAAACGGCCAACGCGACACTGTCCCAAACGACAACATCCTGTCTATTAATTATTTTTCCTCTTATTTAATTTCCATGTTCCTTTCCTCATTTTTGTATTCCATGAGCCTAAATCAAAATATCTATTTTCTAGATGGTATATGGTATATGAGAGAAGAGAGTAATGTAGACATAAAATAAAAGAAAGGATAAGTATTTTTAACTATTTTCATGTCAATAAATAAAATATATTTCAAATTTATATTGAATATCTATCTTAAAATTTAACAACAACAAAAAAATCAAACCAAGAGTAAACTTCCTCAACCTTAGATCTATTTATAATGCTAAAATAAAGTATTCGCATTTGTTGTGCTTCGTTCATCAAGTCAAACTTTAATATTTATAAAGTTATAAAAATTGTACAATTGGTTTCATTTCATTCTAAAATTCTTTATCTTTAGAGCTATTCAAAATTAGATTTAATAACAATTCTTACGATAATTTCATTATATATATATATATATATATATATATATATATATATATATATATTCACACAAAACAAAAGAGAATTGTAAGATATGAAATAATTGGGATATCTTCATTCACCATATATACTTTAAATTTTACTTCAATATACAAATATTATTAACAAATAAGCAAACTACATGAAAAGAAAAGCCATAACACATAAATATATATATATATTTAAATGAATAATAATAATAATAATAATAAATCTCAAAATAAAAATTTACAATATTGTGGATGAATATATAAATATAAGGTGGTCCTAAAATATTTATATATATCTGTGTTACGTACTTTGATTCTCTTTGTCTTTCCCCTTTTTCTTCATGTGATATCTATATATATATAAACGTCAAACAACTAAAACAGGTGGAAAACACAAAAGCCACCATCGTCTCCCACGCACAGATCAATGCTAGTAGCTTTGGTGCAATGCCCGAGCAGCTGAGACTGCCAGAAAGACCCATGTCTCTTTTTTAATTCATATCCGAAGTGTGGCGCTGGACTCTGATGGGTAAGCCTTTGGGAAAGTCGACAAAAGGGAAGGCAAAGGCTTGATCCACATCAGCTAACTCCCATTGGTAGTTGAGGACCAAATGGTGGATGAAGACCGCCATTTCGAGTTTAGCCAGTTCTGATCCCGCGCATAGCCGTGGTCCTCCCCCGAATGGCAAGAAGTAATTGCTGCTCGACGCGCTGGGCGTTGACGGGCACGAAGACGAAGGCGACGTCCCTCGAGTAGTATTATCATTTTGCTGCATCAAAATGAATCAATCGGACGGGTGATAATGATCAATAATCTAACACAAGCTGTTCAAGAAATAGTAGCAAGGGAAGATGCATGCATGAATTAAGAGAACGAAAAGTGTCTACTGATTTAACATATGAAAATTATATCAGAAACTTGTTTTATGACATGGATTTTGTACGTAGACAGGGACGAAGAAACTTAAATTCAAGCTTGATTAAGGATGTGCAAGTAGGGTGTATGCCTCTCTAACTTGAATACATGTTAAATGCAAAAAAAAAAAAAGAGATTGTAACAGTACAACATGCACTATAGCATGTTACTGTCATGATTGATAATGGCATCAAGAAGATTTTTGGTAAGAAAACTTTATGAAAAGGATCTAAATGTACCAAACGTGCATGCATTTGTAGCCAAACTGAAATAATAATATGGGACATGTATACCAAAAAAAAAAACTTCTCAATGTGGGGATTATCCATTGTCTCAACTTTACTAGAATTTGTATGGTTCAGTGCTCTCTTTAACCTTCTCGGTAACCTTTCAGACATTTTTTTTACTAGTAATAACAATTCTTTTTTTTTTTTTGGACCAATCTATGAACTGTGATTGACCCACTAGCAAGAAATAAAGGCACACCCCTGCACGTGCATGTGAGAACCCCACAGCCACATGGGGGCTTTAATCATCATCTTCAAACCCCCACACCTCCCCACACGCACGAGAGTAGAGGCCAGACCCCCAAAGCCTGGTCCGGTCTGGTTTTGGTTTTTGAGAGGGGAGGGGAGGGGAGGGAGGGACCAACGTCCGTACAGCACGCAACAAGGGTTCATTGATCATGACAGTTCATGTATTAAGAGGATCCGTTGGATCGTAGCTTGTCTTTCAGATATCTTTCCCCTAAAGCTGATTTTGCGTATTCCTGATGCGACAGTAATCAACGGCTTTGATGGAACTTTGAAGGACCCCACATGGTTTCAATGTTTCTACAAATATTAATTCCTAAAAACATTTGCCACACCGCTACAATGATGAAAACTTTATCCAATTTTTTACTTTTAAAAGAAAAAGGGGAGAGAAGAGAGCTTATGGCTTGAGGGTAATGCTATCATTCCTCGAGGAAAGAGAGAGTTGTTATCAATGTCCAAAACAATTCATACATCATTAAATCTATGCTACGCTCTTCATTATTAGTTGTGACCACTTATCTTGTAACCACAATGATATCTTTATTTGCCTAGTACAAATGTCTCAAATTAATATTTTATAAGTTTTTGAGGACACCGTATTCCTTTATTATATATTTTTTAAAAAAATATTAAACTCAATTTTGTAAATAAAAATACATATATTTCTTTGGTTCTTTTCTTTATTTTTCTATATCCTGGAAACATTAAGATAAGAACTTTAACTTAAGTGTTTTGTATTAATAAAACTATTTAAGGATCGGAAGAGATATTTATCATGGACATCGAGTCAAAAAATCAAATGCTACCACTGTATATTTATTGTTGACATTATGAACATTTATCCATTTAAAGTCAGTTAGGGGAGTTTAGACTTTAGACGCATCTCATCATTTTTGTAAGATAGACTTCTCTTCTGTCTTCTTTCAAGACATCATGATCTCGGTTGCTTACGACTATAGTGACAAAAATTGACGAGTCAAGACTAAATGAACAGCAAAGTTTCATACTCTATCTGCTCTTTTTTTAATTAATTAAATATTACGAAAATTAATTTGATTCTTTTATTTCATTTGGCATCCAAAGGAAACTGTTTGTAGCTCATTGAACGGTACTATTCTAGGATCATTGACAAAAAAACTTGTCAAAACTAGCATAGAATCCGAATGAGCTCATGTTGGTTCTTGCCTACTAGTACTATCTCTAATAGATAATGGGTTTTTTAGGACTTCAAAATGAAAATGGAAACTATCTGAATAACAACAAATCAATAACTATTACATAGGCATGATCTGGTAATTAAGTAGACTGACCTGCCATCTCCATGGATTGAAGTGTTCAGGCTGGTCAAAAAGAGAGGGATCCAAGTGCACAGCTGCAATCACTGGCAGCACTTTCCAGCCACATGGAATATCATAACCTTTCCAGCATAAGGAAAAAAATGGGTTTTCAGTTTCATTTTTGATGCTGTTTGACTAAGCCAGTAAAAGTTAATAAAGTAGAAAAGGTTAGTATCTTCAAGTTACCTCCATACCGAACATCTTTGAGAGCCTTTCTATGAAGAAATCTGACAACATTTCCGAGCCTAAGCGTCTCATTGATAACCTTTAGAAAGTAAAAACAAGCAAAGAAAATCAAAACATGATCTTAATCATAGCCAATGACCCAAAATAGTATAGATTTAAGGTTAATGAAAAAAGCTTACGCATTGTGTGAATTTCATTTTCTTGTAATCATCCCAGTTCAGTTCCATCTCCCCTGACTGCTTCTTGGCTCTGAAAATTTCAAGGTGTTCTTCCTGGGTGTTTAGAAATAATAAAAGGAAAATGATGAATCAAAAGGAATTAATTGGAGATACGAAAAGGAAAGGCTGCACTCTGTTAGATAAGGGTCGGTAGTTGCTTACTCTCAACTGTTGAATAGCGGTGGGACAACCCGGCAGGAAGTAGATGGCTAAAGCTATGGCTACTGATGAAGTTTCATGCCCAGCGAAGAGCAAGCTCAGGATCAAGTCAAGGATTTGCTCTGTCGAAAGGTTTGAATGCTTCAAAACCCATTCAAGAAGATCATCTTCCTCGGGATTTTCTTTTCCCTCCTTCGTTTTCTTTATCCTCTCTTCCATTTTTCTCTCAATAAATTTGAGGATAGTTGATCGAGACTGTCAGAAGCAGAACAACAAAGAAAATTAAACCATCAGATTCATGACCAAAAGAAATATATAGCATATGTGGGATTAATTTTATAGTTTACACCTGTAAGGCCTTTCTATATGCAGTTCCAGGTAAATTTAAAGGAGCAGAAACAACTCCTTTCATGAAAGTAACATATTCCTTCTTGAGCTGCTCGGTCTCAGGATGTCCAGGATCCATGCTCATAATATTTTTTGCCATCAAATTGAAAGTGAACTGCAAAGCATATTCCTTAAAACATAAGCTAATCACTTTTCTTGGCTATATATTCAAATAAAGCATGCTAATTTCATAGACTTCCAAGATTTCTTTCTACCTTTTTTGCTTCATCCTGAGCTGAAAATATACAATCCTCTTTCCAGGTACTCAGAACAAGTAAGGTATGCTTCTCCACTTCCCTCAACAGATGAGTCCTCAGCCTGGCGTTGCTCAAGAAGTTCAGTGATATAATTCTCATGTCTCTGTGCATGTCTCCAACTAGAACCAACATAGACCATTTCCCAAGAATGCCACCGATACTTCTCGGATAGCTGCACTCAAATAATCTTCCTTCGTTCTGTAATATGAACTTATTCAACCCAGCATCTGCAGAGACGATTGTCTTCTCGCCAAACAAATTTGATTTGTAGATGTTCCCATACCTGCATGATAATTGAAACATAGGAAAGATTTTGATTCATTAGAAAAAGGCTTTTGCTTCAATTTGCTTTTCATTTTTCTAACACGGAAAGTTTAATTTACCTTGATATGTGCTGCTGCATGAATTCTCCTACTGATATAGCAGAGTAAGGCTTCAAGTAACCAATTGTTTCACCCACAAAAGGCCAACCCATTCTGCCTGGTGGAAGGTTGAATGTTCTTTGCTTTCTCTTGATGAGAATGAAGAACAGAATCAGAGATAAGAAAGAAGGAAGAAACAAGAAAATATGCTCTGAGTCAGGCATGGAGACCGACTCTTTCTTCTTCCTCTCTTCTTCTCCTGGTTCCTCCTCCTCCTTCTTCTACTCTCTTTTCTATGTGTGTATATGGGTGAATAATTTGCTTAGCTTTCCAAGAAAGAAATCAGATGTCTACTTTTGTTTTTGAAAAGTATTTTCCGTTTCTGGAGACTTTAAAGTCACTTACGGCAGGTGGTTTTCATGAAAAACCGAACTTAATGGAAAGCTTTGAAGCCAATAAGCTTACTTTTCATGCTCTATCGAATTTGGATCCTTTCGCTAACCCTTAAGGGAAAAGAGCGGAAAGTGGCAAAGGAATTGGTAACACTTAAGAAAATGTTTGCCTTTCACAAATAAAAATTTCAGATTCATAACATTCTTTCTGAGGATCAAAAGGCTTTTTGCTGCATCTGCTTTCTTTATTCTTGATAGGCAATATATAAAGGCAAATAATGGAGCAACTGCTGCCTCTTTTTGTACTTAAAAATTAAACTCAAGGGTCCAAGGACTAAAGGGCCAGTTTTATTTTCGATTTTTAACAATATTTTTACTGTCTTCAGTTATTTTACGTTGGTTTTAACAGAGCAGAAAAAAAAAAACGAAAAAAAAGAAAGCAGATTGCATGGTCCTTTCCCTTCATTAATTGTTTAATGGCAGCTTCTTTATGCTTAAATCCCATGGAGTAGTAGTACTTTATTGGCTTTGGTTTGGCAAAGGTGAATTGGAGCTTCATGCAAACTTGGCAGCAGTCAAGGTCAAACTGTTATAATTGCGGTCTAGCCCAAAAGCACTGTGAATGGACAGAAGACCAACCAGTAGCGGGCCAAAGTGGATTGGACAGTCAAACACACAGAGAGAGAAAGACACCAAAGGAAATCAAGTATAATATCTCTTACGTCAGTAGAGTAAAATGTTAATTTAATACTTAATTTCATGAATACATATATATAACTAGTCTAGTTTTAAAAGAGTAAAATAATTTTTATATTTTTAATTTTCATGGTACGTAAAAGTTGGTGATTTTTTTCTTAATCTTCTTAACTCATGCATTTAAATAATTATATTTCAATATTTGACTTTTTCATCCAACTACAAAATTCGAATTTTCATGCTTCTAAATAAAAAGATTGAATCTCGTACTACTTAATTTCAATACCATTTTGCACCAGAATATTTGATTCATGAGTTATTACATAATTTTTTTTCAAAAAAAAATAAATTTTGAATCTTTTTCTCCAAATATAAAAGAAAAACCTCATTCTTATTCATTTAGTTAAGTGTTATAATATCCAATTTCTTTTACCAAAGGTTCCAATCTAATGTCACTTTTTTTTCCTTTTAATTAGTTTTTAAGGCAAACATCAAAATGTGTCATTTATCACAAAAGCAAATAATAATATTTGAAAAAATTAAAATTTTTAACTCTATAAATGGACCATAAAATACATGATTTTGCTTCCATTAATTAAAACAATTATATTTGTATTAGTATTTTCTTATTGCAATTTTTATATATATAGTTTATATCAACTTTTGAGATAGTCATAAAAAAATAAAGAAAAGGTTAAGAAAGTAAGTAAAAATAAGAACCAATTTATAGATTGTTGCATACTCGCCTTGACATTGTCATTTTGAGTTTGGCTCGTATTATTATTGGCATTAATCTTGCCTTTGTCCCCTCCCCTCCTTTACATAATCACTAAAGGAGTTTTTCCATAATCTTCCATTTTTCTTCAACAAATCCTTTTCCGATGATTTATTAAAATTCGGTGACAGAAATTACGGTTGAATTTGATCCATCAATAAGATAATTTAGATAAACAAGAAATGACCGGTTAATGTAACATTTACTTTGTTGTTTTCGAAACTTCTGCCGACATCCCCATTCCTATGATTGAATATTGCCTCTTGCCAAATATCTTTGTCAATTGACCTTATAATTTTACAATATATGGAATGGTAAATCTCTTTTGCTATTTCATTTTTATCTTAGACCCTGAAAAATTGTTTAACCGAATTAAAAAAAATAAAATTGTTTTAAAAAGTCTATACATGTTTAAGTAAAATGTTTTAATTACATATCGAATATATAAAAAATATTAAAAAGTTTAAAAAGCTGCACAGCCCATCAATTAATTTCTTCATAAAAAAATAATAATCTCGTAATACAAACTCCCCCTACTTTACATAAAAAATCACAAATGATTAATCGCAAATATCGAGATTTGATTACTTACATAAAACCTTCACGTGCATAAACGTTATGGGTTTAGATTTTAGACTTTAAAAAAATTTCGCCTCTTAGAAAGGAAAAGAAAACCAATACTTTTTCAACCACTTAATGCATTATTATTACGATTTTCAATACTAAAATGTGTCTCGTTCATATATTGTGGACTTTTTTTCTTTGATGAATTAATTATGGACTTCATGTATCATAAAATAATTTTAATAATTATTAGATTGAAAATTATTGATCAAAATTAAGTATGTATTGAAACGTGAAAGGAATGTTAATTATTTTTAAGGTTTTGTAGAGGGATTCTGGGCTAGGTGGGAGGCGGCTGGTTTTCCGAAATTTTGGTTAGTCAAAGAAAAGTACTTGATCTTAGTATTATATATATAAAAAATAATGCATTATTTATTTTTTGGCTAATTTTCTTGCATGCAGCTCAATAATCATGGCATCAACATAAAACGTTGGATTGCAAAAGCATTACTTGTTTCAACTAATTGATTGATGATTATGACTGCTAGCTGCTAATTACTACCATTATTGATTCAACAACATTCTCAGTTTCTCATATGAGCTGTTCTAATCATGGAGAAATCTGGGATGTGCGACAAAACAAAGACCCCACCATCACTATGCAAAATAAATATATATATATATAAATATATAATATAGTGATATGACATTTAACTTTATTCAAGATCTTACACTTCTTTTTTTCGTCATTCCGTCCTATTAAGGTTATAATTTTGATAATAAAAATTATCCACAAAATTTTTAAAATATATGTTAAATTTTAGAACGGACTCTAATATCGTGTTAAGTTTTTTTAAAATGGATATTTAATATAAAATCAATTGATAACAAATGAATTTTTTTTATTATATTTATTATTCAAAATACTTTTAATTTAATAGACTTGAGATTTGAATTATCACTACTCTATATATTATATATAGACATAATGAGAAATAAATTTAAAATGCTAATTAATGTAGGATACACATAAACCTTTATATTAAAGTTTTAAAATTTCACGAATTAAAATATTTATACATGTGGATTGTAAAGTCAAACCAAAAAAAGAGAGTTTAGTAGTGATGTATGCTTTTATCTGAGTCCAGGCATGAGCACTATTGGTGTTCACGTGAAAGCTCATTCCTGCCAACTTATCTGAGCAAAACTTCTCTAAAAAATGAAAAACAAAAAAATCCACATGCTTTTAAGAAAGAGTAGTTTTGGTTTTGTGCATGCAAACACAACGACAAACACCAAATCCAGCCTTCATGTTAGCCTACAAATCCTAAAGTGTACTTACCGGATCCAAGTTCGTTAAAGAGGGGAGGGGAAAAAACAGAAAAAAGAAAAAAATGCTTTAATTCAGTAAGTAAGTACTGTACAATTATTATTAATTAATAAAGAAGAAAAAAAAGGGGTTTGAATTTTGAAGAGGGACACGTGGTCCAATAGGAGAGAGTTGTTAGGTGCAAAAACGAAGATGATTAAGGGAAAACAAAAGCAAAGGGGCAAAAGGCGGAAAAGAAATATATATAGTACTAGTATTTTAGCAAGCCGCTCGTGCGGGTAGGCAAACAAACTTACGCTGCCAATGATTGCAGGCAAGTGCATGAGCGGGGACGGGGTGACGCGTGGCGAAGGGTACACGTGTGGCTCAAAAGACGTGCGGCCCCGGCAATTTTAAATGCCCACTGACCTTGCGCTTTAGAGCCGGTAGGGTATGGGGTTGCGGCCTTTACAGCCTGATTTGATTAGACTTAATAGCACATTTCTGCTGGAAACCCCTCGAAAGTCTTACCAAAAGGGATCCTTCTATTAGAAGCAAACAAAATATTAGAGAGAGAAAAATTGTCCTTAATCGGTTAAATTGAAAATATTTCTGTATTAATAAATATAATTAAAAAATTTATTAAACAAGTAATTAATTTACATTTAATTAATAATAAATGAAAAGATTTTTATTATATTTATAAACTCAAATATTTTATTATATTTATCACCATTGTGATAAAAATAACCTCCAAATTTCACCATTATTTTTTTAAAATCTTTTATTTTAACTTTTTATCGATCCTGTTGACCAATTGATGTTACATTGACATGGGCAGATATAATTTTTTTTTACCATAAATTTTCAAGTTTTTTGCATTATTTGATATATCGAGGATTTTTCTATTTTTTTTCATGGTCACTGGAGGAAAGAATTTCAAATTGGCTCGTTTTAACCAAATACTTTGGTTTCTTTAAAAGTATTAGATTTGAATTTTAGAATTATGAAAACAAATGATCGTTCATTGTATTTTTTAAAAAAATTAATGAGTGTTTATGGATATTATAAAAAAATTTTCCATGTAGAGAGAAGAGCTCTGTCTCCCAATAGGCAAACATGACAAGTTAGGCTCACACAGAATACAAAAAAATTTGCATGTTATTTATATTTGGATTAATTATGTAATAAAAATTTAGATTTTTCTTGACTAGAACCGATAGTCTATAAAAGAAAAAGGAAAAAAATGTATGTTTCGAATTTGGACAATTAAGCTAAGTTACAATATTTTGAAGCCAAGTTCTTTATAAAGTGTCTGATCAAAGAGAATGTACAAAAAAATACCCATAGATTACTTTTTTTTAACTCGAGAAAAAAAAAGATAATGAGATAATAAATCAATGAAACATGATACATTTAAAGGTAGTTGACAAGATTTTTCCTATAATATTTATGGTTATTTTATTATTTTTTAGAGTTATTAATTAACATTTAATGAGATACTTTGTGTAAATTTATTCTAAAATAATTATTTATTTAATTTCAAAAATCAATTGATAATAAACAAAAAGATTTTTATCATATTTAAATTTCTAAGATACCTCTAGTTTAACAAATTTTTTATTTACCACTTTGATATTCTCTTTCAGTTTTTTAAACGTTTAATTAAATTGAAAAGGAAAGAGAATCGGATTTGATCTATTGGTGCAAAAATACATAATTATTGTGAAATTGATGTATTTCACGTGTAACATGAGCTGATGCTTGTTATTTTCTTGTGTAAGTTCAATGGAATTAATTATTTATCTTGAAAAACTAGTTAGTGTTGCAATTTTTTTATATGGAACTCGTGTCTAAATTTTTCCTTCCCAATGATCAAAAAGTAAAATTCAAGTGAATTATTTATCAAACTATTTGTTTGTTAAAGTAATTTTGAAAAGAATCGGATCAAATCTTTTTTAATGATACATAAAATTTATGTATATATCATTGAATTAAATATTTAAAAATAAGTAAAATTGCCGACATATTAGGATCCAAAATCAAAAAACAAATCCATGCAAAGGCTAGCAGCCTTGTTATGCTCCTTCCTCATTGTTGTGTATGTATGCACTTATCCACCAACCATCGTCTTTAGATTCCAAATTCCAATCAAGCTGTAATAGCGAGACACGAGACTTCCCACCACTTATTTGGACCAAACTAAGGTAATGCCAAAACGAAGGAAAGAGATTGAGATTGAGCTTGAGCTGCACGATCTTAGTTTAAAGTCACTGTTGCCGAATTTTGTGATACTTCCAAAGATAGGTGCCACCATCTGTCTCTATCAAGAAAGAAGAAAAAATTAGAGAAGAAACAAGAATGTCCACGTTTTAGAAAAAAATGTAGACCAACTTTTTACTTTCTTTGCAAGGGTTTGATCTATAGCTTTCCCATACCTATACAATCCATGTATCTTTAAGGATTTCGAGGAAAGAATTTTCGGACGAACACAAAAGAGATAAAAAGAAGAAGATTTGGGGCAAAATTTGGGGTCCCATTTGCCCATTTGCCAAGCAGGAGCAAAGCCTTTTCAACCCTCCATCATCCATCATCCATCATAATTGTGAGAAACAGGAGGTGGGGCCTCAATGATTGCTCACGCGCGGAGGTGGAGCAAAAAAACCTGGCCGCACGATGCTCAAGGAATTTTTTGAAGGGATAATCAAAATGATGACGTTTTGGGTCTCCTCCTGCCCTTTCCCTTGCTTTGCTTTGCCTTAATTACCCAACCAAAGTAAGAAGCCTTTTGTTTTTTTGTTTTTTGATTTCTTCCTCTTGGTTTTTGTTAAGGCAGTGAGTTTTGAAGGAGGGCTAAGGCAAATGCAAAATCTTTGATTGTTTTCTTGGTTTAGTGGCCAGAGAGATTTGTTTTGTTTGGAAGGGGCATGGTGATATGATAAGGGAAAACATTTTCTTTTTTTGAAAGATTTGATTATTCAAATGCTTAGATTATTTACTAATGACAACGCATGTAGCTTCAAAAGGCGTGTTTGAGAAATTAACAATGCTCCTTGCCCACTCTGCCTTTGCCTCCCTTTACATTTAAACTTAACAGCTTTAAGGCTTAAATAGTAAAAAGTGTTTTGAATTATGTTAATGCTATGCAATTAAGTCTTTATTTTTTTTATTATACTCCACAACAAAATCGTTTTTTTTATTTGTACTCACGTAAGTACTTAATTCAAAAGAAAAATTAAAAGTCATTAATTTTAATGTTAATTGACATTTTCTACTCATGCAATAATTGACAAGATCATATTAATTGTCATATTATCATAATTATATTATCAAATCATATTATGTGTCATGTAAATAAAAAATATCAATAAATATTATGTCGAATTGTGTAGGTATGATTTTTTTTTGAAAAGTGTGTAGGTACCAATTAAAAGATAATGGTTTGATTGGGTACAATAAAAAATATAAATTTACTTGTATAAATTAACATAATTTAAGAGTAAATAGTTGGATAACAAGTAAATTACAATTACAATTATTAAATTATTGAATGGAAAAAGAAAAATATAGTACTTGTCTAATTGATAGAAAGTAGAAGCTGTGAAATTGACTTGTAAATATCTGGAGATAATGCTTTTAACCACTTTGGATGGAAAAAAGTTGGAGAATATGAGGATTGAGGAATAGTCCCACAAACGTGATTCATACAATGGATCAATTCAAGCACGAAAGTCATCCCCAGGACTACAAAATTACATGTGACAAGTCAAAAAGCAGAGAGAGGGTTTTTCATTTCTGACCTTTCAGCTAGAAGACAGAGCTCAGACCCCTTTTCTCAGTACCAAAGCACTTAAAACAGGATTCAAAATGAAAAAAAAAAAGAAAAGAAAAGAAAAAGAAAGTGTTCATTGAGGGGGAAATAGGATGAAGCCAAGGCTTTTTTGGCTTTAAGTCTGGAAAACGAAATTTGGGTTCACTAGCCTTTTGCTTTCGGCTTAGTTGAAATCCCCAATTGATGGTTGAACGGTTGAGATTAATTGCAGCAACTGAAGTATAATTGCTTCTGGAGAAGGCACCATCAGCATCAGCATTAATCAAATTATGCTTAATCAATAATTAGGATAACAATAATTAAAGTTTAGCACGATGGGGTTTAGGCAAAGATAAAAAATTGTATTGATTGGCCGAGAATTTCGGCCTTTTGAGGGAGTATATTGCCTCATCTTATCAGTAGAAAAGCTTATGGCAACTAAAACCTTTTGTTTATTGATGAAAACTTAGTTTAAAGTAGTGAAGTGACCTCAAATTATTGATTTATTATGATGGATAAATCATATATGAATGCCACCATCGAAAAATCTGATAGTGGATTGAATAAAGACGTTTAAATTTATATTTCATAAACTTTATAAATATACATTTATAATGAATCAAATGTTATCACATTGTTAATAAATAAAATTAAAAAATAAGAAATTTTAAAAATATTTATTTTGATTTATTTTTTTATTTTTTTTTTGCTTTTACATATTTATAAAGTGACAGTCTTTGATTAAATGATAATGTAACAGCGTATTAAACATAAATCCATATTTAAGACGTTCCTTCAAAACCAACACACCATTCTTCCCTTTCTTCGGATAAACTCATGAATCCATAGAACTTTGTTGAAAGTCAAGGCTAAATGTCTAGCAGGAATAGGCCTACCTTGCTGCCAGTCTTGCCGAGGGGATATAAGAGCAAATTATCCTATAGCTTTTGCCTGAAGAGATAATACATAAACAAGGATAGGTCGCTCTTTAGTTTCCTTTATGGGCAATAAAGTCCAAACAGGGTACATATCCACCATAAGTAGACTCAAAGAGTTAGGGGTTTGCTTTTTTTGCAACAATTCCCACCCTTCTTTTCAAACCTTTTCTCTGGATTAAACTGCTACTGCCTTGAGATTTCTTTCACTATAGGCAAAAGCACATCATTCTATCCTCTCATGCCAAATAGCATGTTTCATAAAGGTACTTTGCAGGGTTGCAGGGCCACTACTCTCCTTTTTCCTTTTTTTTTCCCATCAACAGAAGAAATGCATGCCATGCACCAGTATTAGCATCATAGATTGCTTAGTACCATGAATAGGATCATAGTAAGCTAGAAATCCAGCACCATGAAAGAAAAAGGAAACCCAAAACTCTCAGTTTAATCACATATTTGTAGCTCCCATCTGCTTCAAATCTAACAAACAAATCCCAGACAGATGAAATGGAATTTGTATGGAATGAATCACAAATCAAATTCCAAGTAATAGCTACCGAGTTTAGAGAGTTCAAACAGTCTAGTTATTATAACCAGACAAAGGGCTTTAACCATGAAACCAAAGAAAACTTAAAATCATTGGATAAAACAATGATTAAATGTCAGCATTGGTCTTACCCAACTAGCAGACAAAAAAAGAAGCCACCCCCAACATTCCTTTATAATGCATGTGTAGGAGGGCCATCTACTCATTAATTAACAGTAATCATGCCAATTCTTGTCACCCATTACCATCACTTAATTTTATTCCCTTACTTTTCTCCTTTGCTCATGATCACCAGTACCTTGAGGCCGTATTTAAGGTGAACAGAACAAAATGGTCCCCGAGTGGACCATGACAGTATGGATGTTTTCTAACTGAAAATAACACAAACAAGCAAAAGGATACACTTGCTCTGTACTTGCTAAGTTTGCCAATATCAGTTCTATTATTCCATCAATCTGAACTATGAAGCAAGAAGACTTAAATTCCGTATACCATAAACTAAATCACAAACAAACAGTTAAGGACTTCAAATTTCGAGTGTATTAGGAGGAAACCAACAAGTTTATAAATCTTATGCTAAATACTTGATAAGAAGTTACTCATCAAGGAATTGAAGTATATTGCATGATATACCACTTACCAATGTTAAATTTCTGTCTACCTCCCTTGCCAATGCAATCTAGAAATGATTTTTTTTTTTTTTAAATTGTTCTATCTCTCTGTCTGTCTCTTTCTCTCTCTCTCTCTTGTTCTCATTTTATAGGAATATTGTTGTTGTTTTGTTGTACAAAGAACATTAAATAATTAAATTTCCTGCACCCCAAACTTCTACAGGCAACTGACCCTATAAATGACTGGCAGCTGTCTCTTGGCTGAACTGTGAAGTGTTACAGGTTGAAAGTGTCTGACAAATTACCATGGGGTTTGTGTATGGTTTTATGAAGAAAACTGAACAAGAAACTGTACCATCTACCTTAAATGAAGATAGGCAACAGTCTTCACTGACCAAGATAGATTCCCAAGCTGTGTGAATTTGCCACATATGTTAAGCTGGGTAGTAAGCCATCCATGGGCAAATCGTATCAATTAAAGTACTTCCAGTTCCAGAAAAGGCTCACATAGACAAAGGTAACAGAAATTTTCTCTCCCTCTTCTTGAACAGAGCCTGCCTACAACTTCTCAAGCGTATGGGAAGGAATACACCAAGACATATAGTAATACAGGAAAGCCAGAAATGCCTAAAATAAAGGGAAAAATAGGCTGATATCACCAGCACAATAAATGCAAAGGCCCAAAAAATAGCCACAGCTACATCAGCCCTGCATAAAGTCAACAGAATCTCATCAAGAACGTGTAAAAATTTAATTTACAACAGAAGTATGCAAGAGAAATGCTAAAAAGACACATGATATATTAAAATGTTCATGACGGGAATTTTTGCCTGAATAACATGAACCACTTTTTTGTAGGGATGAGAAGGACTGTACTATACTTTCATAACTATGATGACATCCAAGGGAAAGACAATATGAGCAGGAAAGAGCAAGGAATTGTATGTTTCAGCCCATTGGAAGATGGAACAGCAGCCTATGACTAGAAAACAAGAAAAACCATCAAGGTAGAACCATGTTTCAACAGCAACCTAAGCCTTAGCTATTGCAATTAAGATGATCCCTGTCGTCAAACTAATTGTTGCCCCACATCTAGATTTTGCAAACTGCTATATTCACTCCCGATAAATTTGACTCGTAACAATCTAGAAGGTCTAATATTGTTCAGTTGTTTGTCCCTAGCAAAAGTGGTGAAACCCAATCAAGAGATGTGTCTCTCTGTCAATGAGTAAAAACTCTTATCATCAGCCAAGGAAACACATATGCTTAATGATGATAACAATCTTCCATCTGTAAAATTTGAACTGTGGATATTTCCAGAGTTCCTACTGGATACAGAATAGTGAGCTACAGGAACTTTTGGATTCTGAAGCAAAGTTAGAATTCACAATCAGGAGGTCTTATACCAGCAGAAACTTTGATTGTCACAGCTTGAGTCTTAGCCTGTTAAATGCATTACTTCAGTTTCAACCATGAGTGATACCTCATGCCCAAGCTAAGGTATCCAGAGAAAATGGGTGTCTGAGTAAGTATACGTCAAAGACCTTGATTTCAATTGAAAATAAAAAGAAGTTCAAATCTCTCCAATTACCACCATCATCAGGAGCCTTTGGCAGCTTAATTGGTTCTCCCAATGGCACACCTGAGAACCATCCCTCAAATTGTCAAAGTGTAGTAATATAGTAGTATGGTACTCTCCAGTTAAAGCAATTTCAGTCAATGATCAAGTATGATCATCATCAAAAAGCTTCAATAAAATTTCAATCAAAGGCAGACTGCTAAGGTGAGTCGTTATACCATTCAAGGCCTTATTACCCAGCCAGAGTTGGGACCAAAAGTGAGCTCAACATAGCTTTTTACCCCCAAAGTAATTGTTACACCTTTTCAGTAGCAAACAAGATTGCCAAAAATTGATTTTCTATCATATAAACAATGGGGCCAGAAAAATGACCTATGTCAAAAGCAAATCAGTGTCATACAAAAATGAATATATCCAAAAGTTTACTAACAACAGTAGAATTCCTTGTCAACAGGCAATCAGACAATTGTGACTAAGCAATAATTGACCTTACTGTTATGACTCAGATAAACTTCAGGAGGAGAAAGACAATTACGAATGACTTATAGTCTCTGATCAATTGCATAGAACCTATCAATGGACATTTACACAACAATGATTCTTCAATAATAATAAATGAAAAGCTTGGAGAAAATATGAAGGACTACCTTACTACTTCACAAAAACAGTCATTTTCATTCAGGATATTAATGCTTGATTGCTGAATGGCTAGAACCTAGAAGTAGGACCAAATCCTGTTTGTTTTCTTTCATGTGACATCCTGCACCTTTTGGATAGCTTCTATTTTGAGTGTTAGAGGAAATTTTAAGTTACCCTAGTTGGAAACTATAACTGGAAGAATTTGACAACCCTAACCCCTCAAAAGTTAAAGCTCTTCCGAGAATTAAAGTAATTAACTTGTAAACCATTCTTTGGTTGCTTTATAACTAAACTATTTCAATTTCAGTAGTGACTTGAACGCTGCCACTTCCACAAGATCGATTCCACTTCAAGTACCAGACAAACCTTGGGATAAACAGTAAAAATTTCAAATGAGATTCAATAATTTGCTGCAAGCTACAAGCGACACCAATGTGCACTCAAAGAACATCCTTCATCCTGAATCAGACTTAAGAAAACACAAGCGAAGTCACAGGTTTCTACAAGCTTAAATGCTTGCATGATCCAATTGCTGCATAGGCCAGTATAATTTTCCCGCCAATTATATACCTTGGAAGCTTAAAGTGCAAAATTTCTCATTTTGTTCGACTTAATAGTTAATACCAGCAAAAATGATCATTGGAAATTGGAACACTACCGAATTTCCAAAATGTAAAATTTCCACTCATTCTCGACGATTCAACATTAAAAAAAAAAAAAGTTAGCAGTTTTAATCGAATCTAGACCTCTCAGTTTTTGTTAAGTGTAGCTTTGATATGGCCAGAGAATCAAATTCCTTCCTTTTTCAATAAAAAAAAAAGAAAAATTAATCTTTCTGATTACAAGTCGATCAAATAAGCAATCACATACAAAAACATGCAATGAAAAATGCTAGATTTAAACGTCAAATATTAAACAAAATAGCTAATAAATGGAAATCAAAAAGGGTAAAAATCCGTACCAGGAAGTGATATGGGGTGTGGGAGAGAAGAAGGTAAGAGCAGGGAACTTGTTTTGAGATCGGATCTGGTAATCTCTGAGTTGCTCTACGAGTTTAGACCGAGTTATCATTTCTCGAAACCGGAGATCTTTCTTCTCCGATCTTTATAACCAAACGGTTTTTCGGCTTTCTCCTAACAAATTTGTGATAGTAAAAGCTTGAACGAGAACGTTATTTTCTGTTTGTTTTTCCTGTTTTATAGCTGGAAATTTGAATTGGATAATTCGTTGTGATCGATATGATAAATTGAACCAAATGAAAGGAAAGACGGAAGCGGCCGATACTTGCTACAGTGAATTTTTTCGCTGATTTTGGTGGGCAGGGTAACTGCCTTTTTTTTTTTCTGATTCGGATGTAGAAAGTGTCGGGTAACCCGGATTCTGCTCGGGTGGATCATTCATTTTAGCCCTTGCCTAAAACGGTAAAACCAAAGCTCCCATTTGTGGAGTTTTTTTTTCTTTTATTATTATTTCTTTTAAATTTTAAAGACAAAACTGATTAATCAACAGTGCATAAATGTGACTAATTACACTCCACTTTCAAAAAAAATAAAATTTAAGTTCAAATTATCTAGTATCATATTAAGTGATACTTCCTTTGTCTTTTTCTTTTCTTTTTTTTTTTAATTTTTATAAAGATTAAGATAAAAGATATGATTTTAACATGTTTTATATTAAATTATAAAATTTTTTAATCTAAATATTCAATACTTTTTAATATAAAAAGTAAAATAATATAAAATTATAATATAAAATGTAAGAATATTATATGTCTAAAAAAGAAAAAAAAATTATTTTGAAACTTTAAAAGAATATAAACAAAGAAAAAGAGACATAGAGAGTAAATTGTTGATAAAATCAGGCTAACATATATGATACGTAATAATAATCTAATAATATTATTAATCGAGTTCATGTAAAATATAAATATTAAATTTTACAATCGAATTTGACTACAAATATTGAAGATTAACGAATATTCTACCTATTACCATTTTATTATTCCAATAATTGTCTTTAAATTTCATTTGGTTTTACTTTCAATACGAGCCAACCCAATTTCAGAAAAGCTTTCTTATTCTTTACACCGTGAAATATCATTTTCTTTTTTCTACTGTGTTTATTTTAATAAAAGATTAAATTATGAATTTAATCTTTATACTTTATTAAAGTAGTAAATTTAGTCTTTGTACAATAATTTATAAAAATAAATCTTTATGCTTTTTATAATTAACAAATGTTAATCTAATCGTTAACAATATTAAAATGTTACTATTATTTATGTTGAAATGCTATTTTTTTATTGATTTGATATTGAATATGATGATGTGTTAATGATGATTTGACATTTTTATCTATTTTACAAATTTTTTCATTGTTTTAAATTACAAAGTACAAAAATTCTATTATTTTTTGTCTCATAACATTTTTTACCTAAATCTAAAAAATCTAGTCATATTTTTAATATGTTTATTTTTCAATCATTTTTAAAACTATTAACTCACATTGAATAATTTGAAGTCTGTACTTATAAATTCTATGTTAGAACTTGGTCACGTCATAGCAACACTATTATTGTATCATTCATGAAATATCACCTTATTATTATAATATTATTAGATTCATTGTTATATTAGTAAGAAAATGTCATATCAATACAATCAAACATCATATCAACATAGATAACAGAAAATTTTAACATATTAAACTAATATTATCAATTTTAAAAAATATATAAATTTAATCTTTATAAATTATTATATAAATATTAAATTTATTATTTTAATAGAGAATAGAGATTAATTGCATGATTTCACTATGATATAGGCAAAAACGTAACGCACACGTGCAACATGAAGCGGGCCGGCTCCTTTCAACACTGACGCATAATAATGACCAGAATGGTGACGTTAATGGGCTCTAACAGGCCCAAAAAAATTCAGAACGAAAAGCCCAGTCCCATTGATCGCCATCATGAGTTCGTTGCTTCAAAGAGCGGGCAACAGGGTACGTTAATCTGCACCTGAACTCCAGAAGAAAAAGAAATGGAGACGAGAGAAGAGGAATTGAATTTGATTCCAGTAGCAGTTGTAGATAACCGTGAAAATGGAGACGAATCTGTTTGTTCATCGGCTTCGATTTCTAGTTCTTCTAGCAAAGAGGTTTTCCATTGTTTTTCTTTTGTTCTCTGAATTTGCTGCTCTTATATTTCTTCTACTCGTTTGCTTTCTGATCAAATGCTTCAAAGAGATTCTTGATATCGATAAACTGATAAACATGTCGATTCCAACGTTATCTTCTAAACATTTACCTGGAGGTTAAGCTGATATTGGCAGCCAAGCCATCTGGTTTACTCGTGATCCTTTCATTTCTGAGCTGTTTCAGTGTCTATTTTTCTTCTCCTTCAATTTGATTAACGTAGAATTTTTTCTACGGTTTGATCACCAAGATATATGCTAACAGATGGGAGCATCTTGCTTTACCTGGTTCAGAAGCAAAGTTGATAAGCAATGAATTCTCTAGGAGATTCGCGAATGGATATTTGTTTATCCTCTAGATTTTGCTACCAAATTAAGATGAAGAGACTGTAGAGTAACAAATCAGATCAAAAGTGTTGAAATTGTCGAGATGTGAAGTAATGTTTCGTGTAATTCTTCTGTGCAGGCATTTTACAAAGTCATCCGTAGCTGGGCTTCGAAGAAGTTCATGACAGGATGGTTAGCTCTTTCTGCTTTTTAAATGATTATGTTGTTTCGGATTATCTCGTTTCAAACTACAGTATGTTTGAAACATCTAGCAAGCTTCATCCTAATCCCATATATAAAAAATTGGGTTGTGTAAATCCTTAACTTCTGCAAGTTTCTACTCCTTTTGGCTAGGCCTGAATGTTACTTTTGTGATCATACTCCATTTTCTAGGATCTAGTCCTGATGTAAAGCCAGTAAACTTAACTAGATAGCTAGCTAGATACAAGGGCAAGGTTCTAAATCTGCCCTTCTCTTGGGAAATTACCAAGGGTAGCGGGTCAACTGGGATTGAAATCCATTACCCTCTAATTCCTTTCTGATAATCTTTGATTTGAGCAAGGTCTATATATTCGACTCATATCTGACATTGTTTTGCAGCGTCATTTTACTTCCTATAGCAATTACATTCTACATCACTTGGTGGTTCATTCATTTTGTGGATGGATTCTTCTCCCCAATATATAAGCATCTTGGGATCAATATCTTTGGTTTGCACATTGCTCATCTCTTTTCATTCCTTTCAAGGGTTTAATGTACTTTCTTGCTAATTAATCAATTAATTACTACAACTAATCCACAGGGCTTGGATTTGTGACCTCTATCACATTTATCTTCATAGTTGGTGTGTTCATGTCCTCATGGTTGGGAGCATCTGTTCTTGGCTTGGGAGAATGGTTGATCAAGAAGATGCCCCTCATTAGCTACATTTACTCTGCTTCAAAGCAAATAAGTGCAGCAATATCGCCGGGTAAGCACAAGCATTTGTTTTCAGTTACAGCATTTCGGATTCTTACACTCTTAAACAGCAGCATCAATATTTTCCAGATCAGAATTCCCACGCCTTCAAGGAAGTGGCTATCATTAGGCATCCAAGGGTCGGAGAATATGCATTCGGTTTTATCACTTCCACAGTTATTCTTCATGGGAGCTCAGGTTCAGAGGAACTTAGCTGTGTTTACGTTCCCTCCAACCACCTCTATATTGGAGACATATTTCTCATAAGCTCAAAAGATATTATAAGGCCTAACCTCTCTGTTCGAGAAGGAATTGGTAAGATTTTCAGGCCAATATATCCCAAAAAGAAAAACAGGGGAAGGTGACTATTTTCTGTTGGGGGCAACGATGTAATCTAGTTCTTTATCGTCCTTTGATGTAGAAATTGTCATCTCTGGTGGCATGTCCGTACCTCAGACATTGACCACAATGGATGCACAAGCCGTTCATATAGCTGGACTCGAAACTTTCGACAAGCCGCAAGGTAATGGCTGCTAACTGCTGGCAATCCTTATGATCCATCTTCTGGTTGTTTTGCATGTACAAGAGATTCAACTTTTGCCTGGCTGAGCTGATTGATTCTAAGGTCTACCACAAAGAAAGAATAAGTTTTAGGGAAGAAGTTCCAAGTGTCTGCAGGAACCTTATTTTCATTATAATAGCCTAGAAGGAGTACATACACATGAACCTTGTATTTTGTAAATTAGTGTGTTCGAAACTTAAACCTTGCCAGTAAGGTGCAATGAGTATAAAATGTGAACAATGTGAACAGCCGCCCGCTCTCGTCCAGCGGTTTAGGATGTCTGACTTTCACCCAGGAGACCCGGGTTGGATTCCCGGCATCGGATTACCTATTTTTTTATATAATGCCAACCAACCGAGATTTTGGCAATTCCATTTTTTACCACATGCATAATTAATTAAAAAAAATACGTAAGTCCAATATGATAGCTTCCTAAATCAATAATCAAAAGGACCATTGATCCATACATTGGAATTCACCTCAAAAAGGACCATTGGCTTAATTCTAAGTTTCGGGTTGTCAGCAATTGATTAATCAGTGATCAACTTACTAGTTTCTGTTATACCTATTCCTACTGATCATGCACACCCCCATTTACAAAAATCAGCTCAAAAGAATCGAGAGCCTTTTTCTTTAGAGCAATTTTTCAGCTCAACCAAAAAAACCAAAAGTGGTACAACTCAGCACCCCCAATATGAAAATGCCTCTGGCGTGTTTAAGTGTCAACTGTTGAGAGTTGAAAGCATGCCGCCGGAGCCAGTTGGCAGCACAACCTCCCAACCTGGACCTTTGAGGGGAACTGCATCAGCAGTGGCGGCCTTAGCCTTCTCTCCATTATCGGATTCAGTAACAAGGTCACTGCGATCCAGAAGTCTCTCCAGATCCTCATCACTGATATCTGTCTGTATCATCTTGTCTTCTGCAGTTTCTTCATCTCGGAGTAGTGCCAGTAGATCCTCTTCCTGAAATTTTTACTCTCAAAATCAGTCTACAACCCAACAATACTCTTCATAAGGACAGGAAATCCATGGAAAACCTATATCAAGTAGGTAGAGAAATGGAAGAGATGATAGCACAAACCTCCCATAGGTTGTTGTCTGGTTTTCGTTCTTGATGAAACTGCCCTTTTCCAATCACCACATGCTCAAGCTTCAACTTGCTATAAGCTCTTTTCAAAATGCGACACTGTCAAAACACACTTGTTTCAGTTTCTTCTCAATTTCAATGCCAGAAGAAAACTTGCAGACTAGTCCTGAGATAAAAAAATCCACGTGCTATACCTCAACAGAATGTGCAGTTGCAAGTCTGTAAACATGAACAGGTTTGGTTTGTCCAATCCGATGACATCTATCCATGGCTTGCAAATCCATTTGTGGATTCTGCAATGGACATGAAACATAATGAATAACTTTAATCACCATTAACATATAAGGGCAACATAAAGTGAATACAAGAGGAATGAGAACAACTTAATACCCAGTCACTATCATAGAGTATACAGGTATCAGCTGCAGTCAGGTTGATACCCAAGCCACCAGCCCTTGTGCTGAGAATAAATATCCTACAATTGCTGTTCTCATCATTGAACTCCTGGATCTATTTTGCATAAAAGAAAAAAGGCAATGAAATGTAGCTGGTCAATAATTACAAGTAATAGGAAAACTGATACCACAACACACAGCATGAAGCACATCCCCACAGGGGATCATGATAAAAATGATTACAAACCAATGGACTTCTTTCTTTATGAAGACCAAAAAACACAGGTCAACCAATTTCTGCACATACCATGTACTTGTTACAATTAATATACAAAACTTAGGGACTTTCGCACATACCTGTCTTCTCCTTTCATCTAACTTCACACTACCATCTATCCTACAAACTTTAAATCCCTTTTCACTAAAATAATAATCCATTATATCCAGAATCTTAGTCCACTGACTGAAGATGAGAACCTGTTAACAAAGGTCAGGGGGAATAAGCAGGCAGCTTTTAACTTTTAAGCAATGGGAGAATATAAAAACTAAGAATGCTTATAACGTACTTTGTGTCTGCGTTCAAATAACCGAGCCAACAACCTGTCAAGCAAGCAGAATTTTCCACACTGTTCAACTATCTGCTCTACTGGTGGATATAAATCTGTCACACAAACAAGAAAACAGTGTAAATGGAGCTGCTGAGCATTCTTTCAGAGCAAATTTTCAAGCATTAAAACAAGGGAGGTACATGATCCATCAAAGGCAGACTCTAGGAGATCTGGATGGTTGCAATTCTTCCGAAGCTGAATCATCAAATTGTTAAGCTTCCCTTTTACACCACGTCCTGCAATATTGCAATCTCAATTACCATAAGAAACTTGACAGAATACAATGTAGAATGCTTGCAATTAAGATTTTGAATTCATCTATCAATGGAGCCAGAAAATTTTTTAATATCACTCTTTATGCCTTTTTCTCTCTCTTCAAATTGAAACGTTAATAATGCAGCTTCTACAATTAAAACTGATCTAATACCTGAGTCAACTTTCTCTCTTAGATAGGTTTCTAAAGTTTGATTAAGCAAATGATCCTGGAAATTCTTCTGATGCTCAGTCAAGGAAGCATATAATATGATCTCTTTTTTACGAGGGAGCATCTGCTCAACATCAGACTTCATTCTTCGAAGAAGAAAGGGGCGCAATATAGCATGGAGTTTAGCTACCACCTGCAGGTATAAAAACCCCAAGAATTATACTTTGTAAAATGTTGTTTTGGAGGAGGGGGCAGGAAAACAGTCAGATACACACTTGATTCCTTCTCTTCTCTTCCATTTCTTCCTTTGACACCTCACCATTGATTTTTCCCGAAAAATCAAACCTGAATGTTTAAACCATGCATCAATGAAATAGCAGTAAGACAAGACAGCAAAAATTCATCAAAAAAGAATAAAAAAAAGCACATTCATGAAATTTTCCCATCAAAGAATAAAATATCTGTAAAAGGATTACTATAACATGCTTTCAAGCAAAAATCAATGAACTAAGGGGCCAGCAAAGCATTTCCAAAAACCTTGTTTTCCAAGTATTCAATAGTACTAGAGAAGCAAGATTTTTGTGATATGCACTCAGATTAACATTAAAAATCAATGCAGTAAGCTAACTGAGCACTTCTGGAAGAGTAAGTCCATGATTATGAATGTCACATAGCAATTTTACTTGAATTGGAACCTTAAGATTATAAATAGTAAGCAAATTTATAAGTTAATAACAGATATTAAACTTGAGGTTTGATTAAGAAAAGATTAAGCATACCTACCATGACTCAAATTCTTCATGAGACTGAAAAATATCAGGCAAAATGAAATTCAACAATGACCATAGCTCTGCCAAATTGTTCTGCAGAGGTGTTCCAGTTAAGAGGAGCTTATTGCCAACATGCAAGTGTTTCAATTCCTTCACTAGTTTGCAGTTAAAGTTTTTCAATCTGTGCCCCTTTAATAAAAGAAGATAAAAGTTAGAGTATATAATTTGCCCATCCACAACTTTCAAGCTTTCACATATATATAAGTGCAGCCAGAATAGTTAGCCAGGCTATAGACAATATAGGGCAAATTACCAACCTCATCAACCACAACATATTTCCACTCATAATGCCTCAAACATTTCTTTGCATCACTCATTGCCATCTCATAAGAAGTAACAACTATTGGAAACTTGGGGCCAATTACTTTAGGCAAGTGCTTCTGACGAATCTCATCCCTTTCTTTCCTGTTTCCATGATAAATAATTGCATTCATCGTAGGTGCAAACCTATTTAAAACAGGAAGGGAAAGAGAAGAATTAAAATATGAAATTCAATTTTATGCTTGTTTCCATGGAAGTTACGAATAATTTTACCTTGCAATCTCATTCATCCAATTAGAAAGAGTAGAGAGAGGAGCAATAATCAAATAGGGCCCATCCATCCCATTTCCTTTCAAATGTGCAAGAAAAGCAATTGTTTGAATTGTCTTTCCAAGACCCATCTGATCAGCAAGGATTCCGTTCAGCCCATTTTGCCATAAGGAGATCAACCACTTCACTCCTTTTAGCTGATAGGACTTCAATTTTCCACCAGTCAACAATGGTACAAGTTCTCTCTGCTCTTTCTCAATTTTTTCTTCCTCAGTCAGGTTTACATCTTCGGTTTTCTCAGCCTCTTTAGATCTTGTAAGCATTGCTGCAACTGCCCTCTTGGCCTTCCTCTGGAAAAAAAATCACAAAACAATAATGGCTTAATAGATTTCAATGAATCCAATTAAATTAGAAGGATCACATTACTATCAACAGATCAAAAAAATACAAACTGCATACAAGGTTCTCAGAAAAACAGTTATCATACAAATTATTGAATAAACCAAACTGCCATACGGTAAACAGCAGCATTGAACAATTTGCATGTTGTTGAATACTCCTTATGATACAGGACTTGCCAAGCTATGATTAACGAAGAAATTAAGCATACCAAATATCAAGTCAAAATACAATAGATATACAACCCAGCAAGTACAAATATAACATAATTAATTCTGTGAAATTGATCAATACATTATAGCACATTTATAATATATTGAAGGCATTCCACATTGACAGAGAAAATAAAGCAGAAAGACCATTACATTGTTGTACTGGTTAGCAGCTCTTCTTTTTGAACCTCGACCTCTCTTTTTCTGAGGAGCTTCAGCTTCTGGCTCGGCGCCAATCTACCAATATTATTAACAGCTAATCAGAACTAATCAAACCATTTTAAAGCATAAAAATCCATGTGAAAGAAAGGTGAGAGAGGAATACAAATGTAATGTCCTCCATCTTTTCAAGCAAAAACTCTGAGTACATCTGCGTTTGGGTCAAAAGCTCATCCAATCTAGTAAACTGAGTGTCATTCAAGTGCACTGCCTCTGCAGGCTCCTCTTGTTTTGTCTCCTCTTTCAACCGAACTTCCATTAACTTTTCTTCCTCCTTGACCATAGACCCTGATAAAAGAGAAGAATCCCCATTTTTGGCGTCCAGAATTGTTTCCTCCTCCAACTTGATGATTTCTTCTTCGCACTTCTCCTTCATTTTATAAGAAAAACAAAATTATATAAAAACCAAAAGGAAACGTTTAACATCAATCTGCAATGAATCTAGCGAGGGCAACATGTTCATCTTAAACAACTGTAAGTTAAATCTGAAATAAACTCCAAGCTTATGTCAATGCAAACACACTTGCCTACCGAATCAGAACATTTACTATCATAACCAAAAGTAGTGTCATGTCATTTTCCTCACATTCCAAGTTTATTTCATTTCTGCTTTCCTTTCCTCTCTCGCTTTAAGCTTCCAAACATAACTTTACAAATTTACCTTTCATTTTCCTTCACTATCTCAAGAAAACCAAATAGAAGCAGGGAATGTAACATTAAAACCTGAAAATAAAAGGAGATAACAATATAGCAAAAACAAACCTCGTCTTCAAGAACTGAAGTCGGCGATTCAGCTGAAGCGTCATTTTCCTTTCCTTTCTCCGCCCCCATTGTGAAACCCTAAAAGTCCGTACATCAAACAAAATTTAAGAAAGAGAGAGAAAGAAAATAAAACAAAAAAAAATCAAATTCTATGAGATTAAAACAGATGAAATAAAGGTTTAGTTTCATTCAAATCCAGAAACCGCCCTAGGGTTTCGATCATTGAACGGAAAACAATGCGATTCAAATAAGTAAAGCACGAAACGTATAAAACAACGAACCGTACATACAGTGATAGGAGCTTCGACTGTGAAACCGGACAGAACCGCAAGCGTCTCTTAAAAGAGAAACAGAGCAGAGAAAATGAAGGTCTGAAATAATAAATTTTTGACAGCAGTGGAGCACTTAAATTAAAACATAATATTTTATTTAATTAATTATTTTCTAAATTAACTGTCTGGGAGGGTTTGGGCGGGAAAATGAAAGTTGACAAATGCCCCTAAATCGTGCCATTTATTGCACAGGTTTATAGTCCTTCTCCGATTCTTAGTAAGGGTATATTTGTAAATGGGTAATTCTGCTGGGACCTGCAATACGCGGCCTTCACAGGTTGGTCATGGGTTCCCGAATTTGGGGCATGCTTTGTCCCGTCCACTATGTTTTTTTTCTTTTTTTTTGAATTTCGAGAAATGGGTTTGGGAGTGGGATTTTCAACTTTTAAATGATTTGATTTAAAGTTTAAACTTGATTGAATTATAGTAGTTGATATGGACACTTAACGGTAAATTTTTTAGTGCTTAAAGGGGAAAATATTTATTAACTTGGACAAATAAATTTATATTTGGATAATAATTATACATAGGATTTAAAGAACCAACACTATGAAAATGGTCAAAAAAATATATGCAAATTTGTTTTTCATATATAATTATACACTATGATGTATCAAATATAAATTCTATCTATAAAATAAAAAAATTAAATCTATATTTGATTATTGTCTATATATGATAATCATACATTGTCAATTAACTATAAATGTCATATCATATAATAAAAAAATTAAAAGTTGAAAATTTTAAAAAATAAATACTCAGAATTTTAAAGTTTTATCTTTGTATATGAAATTTTATGATTAAGTTATAGTGTAATGTATATTGACAATGTATGAAATATAAAATTATAGTTGAAAAAGGTAGATATTGAAATTGTAACTTTGCATCAATGCACTAGGCCATTAGCAATCAATCAAATAGCACAGCAAAATGAATTTTATGTTTCTCTTATGACATGGCATGGCCTATTGGGGGAATGGAAAAAGAGTCATTCAAATTGTTCTCAAAAAATTATAGGACTAACAGGGTTTAGAAAATTTTTCCATGGTAATGGCAGAAAATTGAGAAACAAAATGTGTTGAGAAATTCAGGTGGTCCCCAAAGATTCAAGAAGAAGCTTTCTGCAATTTGAAACCAAAAAGTTCAGATAGCTCATTGGGAGATTGAATGCATCCATGAAAGCCAAAGCAAATTCATTATCGTAATACTTAAAGCTCGTCAGAAGATTCAAAGCACTGACATCTTATGTTATTTAGCCAAAGGTTTCTTACATAATTGTCAAATAGAATGTGGTAGACAGTTTATGGCAGGCACAGTTTGTATTTAACTTGGAACCAAAGGAAAATAAGATGCCAGGGAGAGGGGCAAAAGAAAAAGAAACACGTAAAGAAGCTCGGTTGGGGAAGTTCTTGCATACACCGGACAAGAAATGAGTATCCAGCAACATATAAAAACCTAAATCTTTTAAGTGAAAATAATTGAAAAATAGTTTGACTGTGGAGTGCTGAAGTTCACTGCAGTGTTTGATGGAGTTGCTCCCTGGTGAGAAATTCCTCCTGTAATAGAGCGAAAAAACAAAAGAACTCAGGACAGCTTGCAAAGATTCTCAAATCCCATATACTCTTCATTCTCCAGCTTTTCAACCATATCAGCAATGCCAACTCCACCTGTACCATTCAGGAAAATGATGTCAGCTTCTCACCATTTTGAGAGGTTCTCAAGTTAAGTGACTTGCTTTTCAGAGACCGATAGAAAGCAAGAAAGCATTGTACCTAAACTTATTGCGCTGATAAAGATTGTCAAAGCTAATATGAAAATGATTATCGATGCTCTTCCGAGGACTGCAATTATCTTTCTGACTACATGCTGGCCAGTAAAGGCAGCTACTGTTGCTACTAGAACGAAATAAGCAGCTGCAGGAGAAAAGAAAATGTAACACTGAAACTATAAGGATGATGAAGTAATGGTCCACAACTTAAAGGTTGAACGTTTTTCTTAATTGCTAACAATTGATTCTTATTGTAAATCTTCACTTCATTGTCACTTACCATATGGGACTGGAAAACGGTTGAGAAGATAATATTGTACAACTGACATTGAGGAGGAAAATACCATAGCAAACGTTGATGTTGCACTTGCTACCTGCATAAGCATAGTAGTATTGTTATGTCCTAGATGCAAAACACGAACATATACGTTCTGAAACTAAGCCAGTTGCCATGGCCATGCCAATGAACCAGTCAAGTCATCTTTTTCAGCTTCTTGTGTATTCATACTTAAATTTTCTCTTAGTTTCGACCTATAGTCTACCTCTCAACAATGGATTACCAGGTTCTCATCATTTTTCAGAATGAATAGTCTTCAAGGATGGGGTTCTTGATATGATATGGTACTATAGTTTTGACAGATTCTGAGAATCACTATCTGGATCATTGTGAAAAGGATTTTCTGACAAAAAAAAACTTGGACCATGAGAAAATTTGTCTGATAATACACTATGTCTTAGTATGTTTAATAATTGTATTTGCTATATATCCATCCCCACCTTGATTTCATTATTTGAATGAAATAATACTAGTTAATTATACCTGAGGAGGAATTCCTAGTTCAAGGAATAGAGGACCCAAGATGAAGCCACCTCCCAGTCCTAGCAGCCCACCAACCATACCAGCTATTATGCCACAGGAGCAGTAAAGAAGAATCTGATATATCTTCCAATTTGTGACTTCCTTTCCCTTGGATGCAATCACCCTGGTCCCTTTGTATAAGCATATGGCTTCAAAGAGTGTCACTGAGGCAGCAATCGGTATCTATTGAAAAAGCAACAATCGAGTTGAAGAGATTTAGCCTCAGTAAACTCTAGATTCTCTGTTTTGTAAACAAGTGCTCCTCAAGCTTTAGTTCAAGTGGACTAAGATTTATCTCCATTTTGTAATGTGATTCATGCAAAGGCAAGTGGTATTAAATGACTCTAACAAGATTTTTGCATTCATATTAAAATGATCGGATATAAATTTGCTTTCACTCATGTAAGCAAAATCTTTAGAGCCCCATTCCTAAAAACTATAGATTTGTCTGAACTCTGAGTAAGCTTATATCCAGTCTTTTCTCTGCTGCAGCCACTTACTTGAGAATGCTTATTGTAGTTTTTCAGATTAAAAAGGAATTATAGCGTTAAAAAAAAAAAGATTCCCTCTATCTGCCTAGATTCTAGAACAAGTTTTTATCCAGAATTCTGAGTTTTTACCTGCAAGGAGTTCACAATCCAATACACGACTGAGCAAGTTGGAACATATTCCTGCATAGACAAACATGTGGATGTCATTCAACAAAGACAACAATAACTTCATATTTTGCAGAATGCTAAATAATAGAAGGGGCTATGGACAGACAGGTGATATTGCAAAACTCATTGATGATAGTAGACTATGATTTGAAAAGAGATAAGATAGTGGAAGACCTTCGAAAGAACTAACATGGAGTTATTTTTCTTATAATGTTATGGATAATATTAGCATACCTTTACAATCTGGACAATAAGAAAACCGATCCACACATACATGAGCAGTGATAATTCTTTCCAGTAAATGTTTCGTAGCAGAGGAACCTGAATTGAATGATAACAACAACAGCAATTATAACAAAGGTAAGAATAACGTTGAGATTAAAGATAAAGAGTATTGTTGTAGGAAAACCATAATTTTCTTGGACTCACATCATCATCTGGCAGGGTGCCCGGGCCACTAGGTAGCGGTTTATAATCTTGTGCTGCTCCATCTGCAATTCCCAGGTTTAGCACAAGCCATTTGCATTTCAAATAACATAATGGAAATTCTTTTACCAGTAGACCTCTATGTGTATCTTGAGATTTTCTGTTTCACACATTATTGGTCTTAGAAACCACTATTTGAATCTTAATCCGTTTCTTATTGCTTATTTGGACTGATAATTTATGGCCAAAAATTGGATTTTTCCACAGATGGATTTGCTATTCACTCGTATCTCAAACTCAGATACCAAACTAGTGACACTTAAACGAGGTCGTCTATGAACATAGTTTACTTTGTTTTCAGTATGACCTGTTGAGGGGCAGCTCGTTTCCTTTCCTTTAATCTTCTCTAATAGCATCTTAAATTTGTTTAGCAATAATTTTTTTTAATGTCACTTCCTCATTTGAAATTTCATATGAAGTAAAAGCTAGTATTTCTGTAGAAGTTTTACTTTTAGGATGAATATAGAGGAGTTTACTTGGAGGGGATCATAAGGCACTCACCAGCTGGTTTGGACTCTGATTCCAACTTGGCTGCTTCCTGAAGAAAAATTCTCACTAGTTATCTTATAACAAAGGGAAGATATCCATGGAGTACATAAAGAGAAACGAAGTGGAGTATCCTACCTTTTTCATCATTGTCTCTTTCTTCCATGTATCTATACCTTTGAACAAGGCTTTAGTTGATGTACCTGCCATCAACAAATTTAAGCACCCGCATCAGAAGGAAACCATGTTACATAGATCCTGAACTCATGATAGAAAACAAATGGTATCTTCCTAGCTTGAATGTTCTATTCCTGGTTTTGATGGACAAGGATTTGAACCTAGATCCTGCCTTATTCCATCTGTTTCCCTATTGCATACACTGTTTCCTTTGTGAAAGCTGTCCTGGCTGACCGTTTTCTGGTTTAATATGGATAAAGAAAAGCAGACTCCACACGAGAAAAATAAAAGTGGTATGGATGATTCCATTATTCTCAAAGCATTTTCTTGCAAATATCCTTAGGTTACCAATTGATCTTTAAGAAATTCAGCAAGCTAAATTCGAATTTGTGCGAGAGGTAGAATAAGACCAACTATGCAAATGAACTTGAATGCCAAAAATTATGTAATTCTTATTACCAATGAAGAGGATGATAAGCAGAACTGTCACCATCCAATCAGCGAACATGACATTGAGGGCAACTCCAATGCTGATTCCAAGCATAAGCATGGGCTGAAAGAGCAACGCCAAGTCATAATCTATGAGGGGCATCTCCAATGTTGGGTGCCTAAGTCTCAGGTTATAGTATACCGTTGACCCAGCTGCACCCATGATCATACCTGCAATCCAAAATATTCAGAGAATTCTGCAAAAACTGGGATAAGCCTAAAAGCATCAAGCTTACCAATGTTATAGCCAAGCTTGCTACAGACATACTATTTATAAGCATGATTATGAATTTATATACGAGTACATGCATGCATGCATGTCTTGAAAACAAGATAAAGACATCCAAGATTGATGTTTAATGGATGCTGGTTAGCTGTGTTCTGTCATTCTATGTCAGGTAAGTTGAAGGTTAAACTACAGGAACGAAAATAGGATTATTATATTTGAGCAAAGTAAAACTCACACTTGGAAATGGCAGTGGAAGACTTGGGGTCGAAACCAATTATGAGAGTGAGCATGGGAACAAAAATTCCACCACCTCCAACCCCACCAACACTGCCCAACGCTGCACCAAGGAATCCAACAATTGATCCTACAACTATTTTCCAACCAAACTCCAACTCCTGCTCAATCAATAATTAAATTCAATATCAAGATAAACCAAACTTGAAAGATCAATGACACAACGATAGGAAAAAGTTTGAAAAGGTTTCCTCTCCTTGATGTCCAACAAGCAGAAAAAAATAGCAGATGTTGTTAAACAAGCCTAGCTGGATGACTCACTCACCGGCCAGACTGGTTCATAAGAAGATTTCCCACCCTGCCAGAGGAAGTTGGCAACTCTAACTAGCAATCCTCGTGTGTTTTCATTTTCATTGTCTTTGAAAACTGGTTGGTTCCTTTTGTCTTTCAATAATCTCTCTGCATTCCCCACGTTGCTCATCATGACAAGAACCAGAAAGACCACCCATGCCATGATAGCCAAGCTTCTCTGGTTCACCTGAACTCGAGCCATTTGGCTACTGCCCTGAATTGCTAGCAAAGAGGGAGAGACTCTCTAACTTGTGTAAAGGAATTCAAATGGAAAAACTTATCCCGGCTTTATATTTACTCACTTCTCTCCTTATTCCTCTCTGCTATCAATACAGTAGCACACAAAGAAAGAATGAGTTCACTCTTTTGGTACCTCCACGCTGTCTACATTTATAAATCCCACTCTCTCTTTCTCCCTCCCTATTGTACGCTGGACCGCGTGGTCCAATGACACAGTTCCTTTTTTTCTCTTTATTTTTTAAAAAATTTGTAAACTCCTATTTTCCCTTAAAAAGAAGAATTAAGTAAGAAAAAAATATTCATTTATTTCCAAATACTAAGGATTCGGTGTTTATGTTCTGTTTTAGAATCAACTGATTGTCCCCTCTCGAATCTGTACTACTCAATGTCGTTGTATGTTTAACCATTTCATCTCTTTCGAAGCTTCCAAAATTTAAACCTTGGGTTACTCATGGATTCCTTCCAACACCATGTAATTTACTGATTATCTGCCCTGTTTCTTCAGTATCCTGTTTTACCTACATGTCTTGGAAGTTTCGAGGAAGCTAATGAAATGCTTAGTAAACAAATTAGATGATGAGGTTTTAAACAAAATTTACCATGATTTGACCTGTGCTAATCCGATTAAGTTTGAATCAAGAGTTCTAAGGGTCTCATAGAAATGAACTTTTGCATGGGGCAGCTGAAGCCTGGACTATGTTCTGTGACTCTATCCATCACGCCCTTTTAGCAAGTTACTTGGTTGCGACAGTGGCTGATGTTACCCACTCTTGTTCTCCGTTTTCAAAATCTAGGCTAATCCAAGTCAGATCCTCCCGTACTAAGTTTACGCGGCAATGGAAGCTTCATGGCTGCTTCCGAACCTAATTGCATTAGACTTCTTTCCATTGGATGAAACCCCAAAAAAGAAAAATTCTTCCAAAAAATGATATTAGGTAAGTAGTTACTCATCAAACTATGTTCCTTAATGTCAATTTTAATGTTGCTTTTCAACTTTTGCTCTTACGTTTTCCTTCATGTCAATTTGTTTCTACAAGTGAACTGGGCAAGATATGCAAAACAATTTTTGCGTGAACGCTAAAACAAAAGAGCAAAGCAAGCCGGTTTTGAAGGAAGCTTCCCAGAAGCAGCATCAAGTTCTCAAGACACCTTAGTACGAACCAACGAGCAATAGCATCAAGGGGACTAGCCTGAGTCACAGGCTTTCTGCTACGGCAAAAGCCATGAAGCTTCATAGTTGCTTCAATCCATCTTGGATCCTTTTTTAGCTGTTAATTTCTTTGTAAAACGCACTTCCAGACAAAATCCCTCAAAACATTTCCTCCTTCTGATTTTAGTATCCATGTCCTTTTGCTGTTTTTGGAGCTTTGTGACTTCCTTGTGGTCAAGAAAGCTTAGCTTCATTGAGACGTGATCAGACCCCCCACAGGTTTTGACGTGTCCGAGGAACTCAAAGTTCTATGAACATCAAGTTGTGAAAAAACAGAACGAAATTGGGATGTCACATGTTGTAAGAACATTGAAAGAGATGAATTTTGAATCCAAAGTGGTTCTGTTTGTTCTATTCACATCAAATTTTGCTGATTTATCATTGAAACAAAGTAAAGTGGGATAATGTCTCTCAGGGTTGTATGATGTTAGATAGGAATATTGTGACATGATGTTTAAGATATTAGATTAATAATTCATGCACATGAAAAATTAGCACATTGCATTAATCAAGAATATTCTCTAACTTTTTTTCTGTTAGATTATTCTCGATATATTCTCTCCATTTAATTGTATATAAATCTAGCACATTAATTATTTAAAAAAGGTACGAAATAATTATTGAATCATAAGAGCTACTCAAATACTAATTCCAATGGAAATGTGGTTTTGTGAGGGGTGTAATTGAGCCAAACCGAATCAATACCGTATAGGCTCGAGCTCAATTCGACTAAAAAACTTAAAATTCAAGTTTAATTGGGTTTTATTTTTCTTTAAATTCATTCGAAAAATAATCATATTACTCAAACTCAACTCAATTAGGTTTTATTATCATTAATTTATAGAAAATTAATTTAAATTTGAATTTAAAATAAAATTTTAAAATATATAAATAAATTGAAAGGGATGATCAGGCTTGCGAATCACTTGAGTCGAGTGTTAAAGTTTTCTTACTCAACTCAGCTAGTTACTAGAGTAACTTGAGCTAAGCTCCAGAGTAAACGAGTCGATTTCGAATATCTATCAAACCGAACCCTAATAACCTATGAGTAATTTGATTTGTTTACATTTCTTACTTTCGAATGATTGATTGAGGACCTACAAAGTTTTAACTATCATGAGCCCAATTAACAAGCCAACGTAGGCTCCCATAGAGAGAACCTTTTTTTCCGACTGAGCCCAATATTGGGTAGGCAGTGGGTCGATTGAAAAGCCCAAAGTTGGGCAATTATTTACACAAGGGCGACCAGGGAGCTTCCACTTAGCCTAAAAGGAAAAGACAGTCAATGAACTTCCACAGAAAGCCGGCTCCGGTCACATTTTTCTTCCAATGAAAGCTTTCGTGGAGGGAAAAGTTTGGCGCTAAAACGAGTGTTTCAATCTCTCGTCGTATGAACTAAATCCTCGGAACCCAACTCAAGCGGAACTCTGTTGAACATATTCCCCAAGCTCTCCGTATCCATTTAGCTCAAGGGACTTCAAAGGGTTGAACGAAACCAAAAACGGCGTCGCTCAAGTCCCTCGAGGCCATCTCAGAATTAAGAAGCTTTCGGAGCAAGCCGTATTCAAGAGCCTCTCCTCTATCCGCCGGTTACGATACAAAATTATTGCTAACTAACCTGGTAAAATCTTTGAAGCTTATGCAGCACCGGTAATAAGATAAGCTAATTTTAGTTTTGGATCGGATGCAAGAAAAAGCAACCTGTGCTAAGGATGAGCATGAGAACGACAATGATACAACAAACATTAATTACCCATTTCAAGCGTCCTCGAAAAGAGAGCAAACACAATAGGTCGATAGGATAAAAGCTTAAAACCACATAACAAGTCTTTCTAGACATTTTTAAAATAAAATAAAAATAAAAGCAGAGATGCCATGCACATAGTAGTACCAGGGTTCCAACTCCAAAAGCCAACACTCCTGAACTCGGAATTCACCACATCAGAGAGAATGCATATAGAAAACTGTTTCCTTGAGATCTTAACTAGACCAAGGTGCATTAGGAGAAAAAGCAGCTCACACTAAAGAAGAGTGACCAACTGACACTGATCTTCATGCTCCGAACATGATTTCTGTCTTACGATCATCTAATCACCTATAATCATCTTCTTCCACCGCATCATAGCGATCACGGTCATGGTCAGCATATTGATCATAACGATCATGGCCACCATGGGCATCCAAATCATATTCTCCCCGACCTCGATGATGCTGATAGTGTTCATAATGTTGGTCATCTAGGTCTGAACGCCTATGCCCATGCTCATGCTCTTCATACCACCCACGATCCTCATCTTGCTCACCATGATCATAGTCCCTCTCACTATGCCGGTCCCGATCATGTTTGGATTCAACACGATCATAATCGGATTCCCTATCCCTAGAACGCCCACGATCACGATCATAGTCACCAACATCATAATCCCTGTCTCTGTCCCTCTCACGTTCACGGTCACGATCTCTTTCTCTATCGCGCTCATATTCACGACCACGATCCCGAGCTCGATCACGATCACGTGCTCGATCACGATCACGACCACGGTCTCTCTCTCTGTCCCTATCTCTGTCTCTAGTTCTTTCACGATCTCTGTGGTGCCTATCCTCTCTATCACGATCCCTTGGTCTGTCATGGGAGCGCTCACGAGACTTTTCTCGTTCCCTCTCCCGTTCCCTTCCTCTTTCACGTGATTTTTCCCTGTCCCTAAGATTTCCAAGATCAATCAGATATCTATAATATAATATGGTGACACCATGGCAAAAGACTAGAAAATGGTTCTTATCACAGATTTCCCAGCAAAAGTAAAGGTGGGATAAATTATTCTGGCATTTGTACTGAAATAAGTTTTAAGCCAGTAATATACACTTTTTACATTGTACCAAACGCTATAAACACAAAAATTAGTAAAGTAACTCAGCTAATCTTACCGGTCACCATGTCGATCCTCTCGAATCCTTGGCTCCTCAGAACGAGATGGTCCTGATTGCAGTTGCTCCCTGAGTAGTAAAAGATCATTACATATTTAATATCCAGATAACAACAGTTGAAACTGAGCCCGACGTATCTGGTCAATCCTAGCCTGGTAATACCGGACTTCAAGCATACCAAATATCAAAACATCAAGGAAGAAATACATAAGAGCATATGCCATGCAAACTTTTTAAAGATCAGCTTAACTCCGATGGAAGCATGTGAACTAAAGGCTGCTGCATGCAGCCCTACTCAAACCATCTCCCACCCGCAAAGCAATCAGAAAGGGAGAATCTGTTAAGATGCATTACTGGTATTTTAATTTTTCAATATCTTACTAGTCACTTAAATAGTAATACCCAAACTTAAGCAATTTCTAGAAAGTAATAGTTTTGAAATTTGTAAGACACATTTGTCAACTTTAACAGGGTATGTTTATGCATCAGATTACAATATGCATAGCCACCTCCCAAAATACCTTTGATTAACATCTTCACCTCCAACCCTGGTTGTTCCAAGGCCACCACCTAGCCTACGAGGGCGCCAATTTGGGACTGTCCTACCACGCTCAACATCCACAAGAACCCTTCTTCCTTCAATCTTCCTTCCATCAGCTTGTTTATAAGCAGCTATGAGATGTACAAAAGCAGAGATTAGCAAAGCTCACTAAAGCCTACCAGCTCAAAAGTGACAACATAATCAAATGTAAGCCAACCTTTCATATCCCGAGTATGCATGTACTCAATGAAAGCATAGCCTCTGGGTTTATTTGTGGATTTATCAGTAATCAACCGAACCTGGTAATCTCACAACACAAGAAATAATTAATAAACAGTCAGAAGAAACGTATAGAAGAACAATCTTCTGGTAGGAATCAGATAGTTGTAATCGATGATGTTTGATCTCCAGAGCTAAGTGCTAGCACTACAAAAAAGTTAAAACAGTAAATCCTAAATGGCACGGCAGGCAGGCAGGCACTATGCCTCATTAGCCGTGCTCACCTTTTATTCATAGGGCTGCCACTGCGAGATGCTCACCACCACTGCTAGAGTTGCAGAAAAACTGATGTATCGTGGCATATTTACCATTTGTTGAACAAACTAAACTCCCCTTACCAGGGAATAATTTTTTAAAATAGAAAATAGTTATAGACTAGGAAATACCAGAACACCTTCTCAACTGCTGATATGTTTTTGATAGCCTTTAAAAGCCAAAAGTAAAATTTTTAGTAGCAGTAAAAGCATGGACTAAAATTAAATAACAAAAGAAAGAGATGCTTATACTCCCAATTTGTTTTACCCAGAGCAGGAAAAAGAACAGATGTCAGCCACCTTTTGTTGCTCGAAAATAAAGGCCAAAAGGCATAATGCACAACTTCTCTGCTCAACATAGTTTTTTCAGCTTTGCTGTGCAGGATGAAGCAACATCTTTGGAATTGGATTGTAAAAGTATTGGGAATTGCGAAATAATCAGCCCTTACCAGGTATACCTTTATAGGATGATTCTTAATGGTACAACAATACCTAAAGAGTGGAAAATCACCTATATCTGGAGATGGTTTCTACATCCTACCATATTAAAGCAACTTATCAAGGGGTCCATTGAAACAAACCCATACACCCTTACCAGAAAATAGGCTGTGATACCTGTTATTTTTTTTCAACTTGATCAGACTCCAAGTACAATATATTACAGAACAGGCAGAAATTGGATTGTAAAAGTATTGGGGATTGAGAAATAGAGTAATCAGCCCCTTACCAGGGATACCTTTATAGGATGATTCTTAATGGTACAACAATACCTAAAGAGTGGAAGATCACCTATGTCTGGAGACGATTTCTACATCCTACCATATTAAAGCAACTTATCAAGGGGTCAACTGAAACAAACCCATTCGACCTTACCAGTAAATAGGCTGTGATACCTGTTTTCATTTTTCAACTTGAACAGACTCCAAGTACGATATATTACAGAACAGGCAGATGCTCAGCATACTCATAGTTGCCAAACAGAAGTTGTACATGCATTGCTATTTAGAACTACCATGTAAGGATAGAGTTTTGCAACTACAACATGCATTACTGCATATCAAGTTTATACAAGCATTTTTAAAATAGGTTCTTAGTAAGCTTAGGTATATAGTAAGTACATATGTCAAAAGATTTAACCTTTTTTACAAGAAAAAATATAGCTTGATTTGAAAAAACTGGAAATCAAAAAACTTTAAAACTTGAAATTTAGTTTAGGAAACTAAAATCTTTTATGCAAGAAACAGAAAGGATAAAGCGGCTGCATAACCTCTTACCAAACCTGCATGAGGGTGCTCAAAAATACCTACCCGCTTAATCGGTCCATAAGATTCAAACTCCCTTTTCATTCTACTCTCGGATGTCTCGTAATTCTGCAAAAAAATATTACAGCTAATAACTTATTCCAGAAGGGATGAACGAAAGATGAAGTTAGATGTGAAATTGGGAAAATTCACTTACAAGTCTAGCAACAAATAATGTCTTGTAAGGATCACCTGAAATGTTTGGGTCGTTATTTGGATCATCTGCATAAAATACACAAAAAAGAAAACAAGGATTAAAAACCACAAATGCATCAGTCGCTAATAAGTAACTTAAAGAAAAGAGACTTTACAGTTTTTCAACTCCTCAGCAGCCTTCTCTACACCCTTCTCTAGTCGTAACTTATGAATTCTGGCTCTTCTTTGTGCCTAGATCCACAAAAGATTCATTACAAAAGCACAAATGTATGTTAAAATTTTATCCTTCCATCAAAATAAAGTAGATGGTCAAATTAACATCTTACACCAAAAGCCACTGTATAGTTACATAATTATTTTTACAACATGCTCACCCAGTTTGGACTAGAACATGGTACTAAAGCCATGTTTACATACAAACACAAAAAAAACATAACTGAAGTGATCTCAGTATACAGCTGCATCAATTGTACATCTTATTGACATATCATATTACTCGAATGAAATTCCAAATTCAATAAAACCACAGAAGATAACAAAAGATGCACTACCAAACCACTTTACTTATGCAAAGCATTTCATAAAAACAAAAACATAGTAACTTGTATCCTACAGGTGTTTCAGCTTCCTGAACAGGCGGAGCGTACTCAGCATCTCCTGGCTCAGCAAAGTGACTCACGAACTGTGCCATTCCTAACAAAGCCAAACAAAGCAAATCAAATCAATAAATGTCAAAATCTTGAGAGAAAATTTAAAAGCCAAATACAAGACAAAGACCTGTGTACGGGGGACATTTTCTCTTCTCCGGAGGCGGTTTAAACTCCAATGGAGGTCGAGGTTCAAAGAGCTTCAAAAGATTGGCTGTTAAACCAGTAGGATGACTTTGTCCAATCTACAAAGTTAAAACAGATTATTTAATCATCTTTCTTTTACAACAAATCAAAATCGCTATATAACTTTCAATAGCATTAATTTTCCGGAAATCCCAGCAAATCTACATATCTCAAAATAAAAATTGAATAAAATCCATCACAAACTTTGGAAATAGAAAATAAGTAAACAAAAATGAAAAATCTACAATTATCTTAAGCTAACAACTCGAACTTAAAAATAATCGGATCAAACTATTCAAAAAAAAAACCCTAAAATAACGAACCAGCTTGAGCTGTTGGATATTGGCGCGGTTCTGAGGGGGTTTAACGCGGGCCTGAACAGCGGCGTTTTGGTTGCGCATGAAGGCATCGTTGTAATCTCCCATGTTGAAGAGAGATCAGGGGGCTTAGCTAGGGTTTTTTCGACAAAGCGAGGATTTGGTAATCTAGATTAAGACGATAAGAAGCATCGATTCGATTGTACTTTCTGAATCGTGTTTCGTAAATCGGGTCGGGTCTATCGGTAAATGGAGCCTGAAAGACGGCGGGGGGAAGAAGCTAACAAAGGGTTTTTAGGAGAGTATATATAGCTGGCTTTAAGAAAAATGTACGAGCTTTGGTTTTTCCTTTTCTTTTTCTCTGTCCAGCTTGAAAGACTAGCATAAACCTCGCTCGACTTGCTTGTAACCCCGCGTCCGAATTACGTTTGTTAGGACGGAGGAGGTTGCTGAAGTGGTGTCGTTTTTGTTTGACTTTAAAAACTAAAGTGGTCATGGACATGGTGGGCTCGGGCCATTTGTTATTGGGCCAAAAGTTTTGAGCTAAACCCATATCCGTCTACAGACAAAATAACCTCTTACTTATTAACAATAATGAAGTTTTACATTAATATTTCAATAAATAATATTTTTAAAAATTAAATCTAAATGAAAGTATGTTATTTTATTCAATAAATTGTAATAATTTTTGTTCAGACAAGATCGATTTTGAGTTTAAAAATGTTTACTCTAATTCCAACATTGAATTAAATTGAAAATCTAAATTTAGACACGATGAAATCTTTTTAAAAATATATCAACAAATTTTAAAATTCTCTAAACACAATGTGGAATATGAAAATGATTTTCCCTAACAGAAAGATTTTCTTAGCTACTGAATTACAAATGTCGAGGTATAATTCTTTTTCTTTGATCTTTCTAATGCAAAGTTATAACTTAAATAGCTACTAGTATTAAAAAAAAAAATTATGTAGGTAAAATCCGGTCACAATGATAGTCGTATATTTTTTTTATTTAAAGAGTTAAATTCGAATTTTATTTTTCTCAAATTATTTAACTATTAATATATTTATCAATTAATCTCTCTAAACAAGTTTTTTTTTTCTTATTAGTGTAACAATTAATATACTTACCAAATTATTTAAGGACATATTAAAGAAATTCTGTGTTTGTGTGTTTTTTTTGTTTTCCTTTTTCAAATATCATTAAGCAAAATCAATCTTGTCATTTGCTGAATGCAAATAAATTTATTGAATCCCAATCTCTTGTGGCAAAAATGGCATTATAATCGTAAGCATGATACCCAAAATGTAACATAAACACAAAAAATTTCCCCTTTTTGTTTTTGAAGGTATGGGATTTTTGCAAAAGTTACTTACTGATACAGAAGAGTTACATGAATTCCTTTTTCTCAAAAATGGAATGACAAAAGCATTTATCTTCTTAAACACCATCAAATTCATATATAAGTAAGCATAGAATCAGAACTCACACAAATAACAGAAAGCTAGATGTGCCAAGATACATGATCAAAGATCAAATGCATAAATAATACAAATGCAAGATAATAAAGAGAAAAACACTTTTGAATTAACAAAGATCCCAATTAACAGAAGGACCTGGAAATCCCAAATTTTTTTATGTAAATAATCACTGTGTTCTTTTTTTTTTTTTGTCAAGCTTTTTGGTCCAGTTGGTTAAATATTGTGCCTTTGCATCTCTCTCGAGTGATCACTGCTGGAAGTTCCGTCTTCGCTGCCCCCGAATTCCTGGCTTGACAGTGCTAATTGTCTGAACTTCTTCATGTCAGCGTTGTATGAACTGGCACTGTATTCGGAGCTTACACCAGAGCTGTAGACGGCGCTATGGCCTGGCTTTATCCCCTCGTTCAAGTCATCCAGGGAAGAATCTCCTTCCAGGGCACGTACTATCTGCTTTGCGTTAACATTTTACATTAAATCACTTGTGATGCAACTAAACGTTGACAAATGAAGTTGGAGATCATTGCAAAACCTGGCTCATTTTCGGGCGCTTTTTGGCAGAATGTCGGATGCTGGCAGCAGCACAGGCTACCATGCGTTGCATTTCGTGGTGGTTGTAGTTAAGCTCCAAGCGTGGATCAGCCAGCTCATCATGGTTGCCATCTTCCAGTGCCCGAGCCAAAAGTGGTCGAGCCTGTTCACAGCACGCCCAAAAAAGAGGATAACAATAAGAAGGAAAATGAAACATTAGTTGGACAGCACAGAACAGACAGAGGCAGCATTCTCTATGTAATCTTATGGTGCCGAAAGGAATTTATATTGGATACATGGCCTTTGTATAATTGTATCTACTATCAATCATTTATACTCCACTTTGCTAAGTCATAGTTTTAAGATCTCATTTTTTTGGCAATTAACATCAACTTTGAGCTCTAGTGCAAGTATTAGGTTTGGAGATATAGAGGAAGTAACAGAGTACAGACCCAATCGACTAAGCTGTCTTCCATTGCATTAGTAGGATCAACAGGTCGCTTTCCAGTAATGAGTTCCAAGAGCATGACCCCAAATGAGAAAACATCTGATTTCTCTGTTAACTTGCCGCTTGAGGCATACTCCGGAGCCAAATACCTACATTATAAAAAGAAACAAAATCATCAGTGAGTGGAGTTCTAGTTTCCTCTTTCCTTTTGGAAATGCTGTTTGAATCAACCTTTTCAAGCAAACTATAGATTTCCCTGTTTCAATCTTTCTTTTTCCTCCAACACAACTAATCACAAACTAGCTTTTCACTTTTATTTATGGACTCAGTTCCTTACCCGAATGTTCCCATCACACGAGTTGAGACATGAGTGTAGTTATCAGAAGACAGCTTAGCCAATCCAAAATCTGCCACCTGTAAAATGTGCTCGGTTAGTTTTTGCCCAAATAGATGTCATAGGCTGATGTGAATGATCATTGTGAACTTGGTAGTTCCATTTTATTGGATAATTGACTTTCAATGATGAATTAAAACACTGGTTTTAAGAAAAGATACCATGGCTTCGAAGTTGTCGTCAAGAAGAATATTAGCTGCTTTGATATCACGATGAATAATGCGAGGATGGCCTGCATGCATGGTTCAACAAAGAAATCAGAACTTCAGAAAGAAATGGAGAGAGAGAGAGAGAGAGATAGAAAACTGGGAACTTACAATCTTCATGAAGATAAGCAAGACCTTTAGCAGAACCTAATGCAATACGAAGTCTGGTGGAAAAATCCATGACTGGAAGATCCTTTCCTGCAGTGGAAAGTTGTAACTATTTCAGGAGTGCAAATCACTTCAGATCAAAATCTTTGCCATAAGGTTTTTTAGTGCAATCCACTATAGGACTCCAACATATTCTCCCAATTTTCAGGAGCATTCAATTTGGAAGACTTAGATCATTATTTGCTTAAATCTTTTCTAGAACTTATGCATCAGGGTCCAAGACTGCAAGCATTGAATTTCTTTACGCAAGTACTAAAAGAAATAATAATGAATGAACCAAGAAATTAATTTACCATGGAGATGATGTTCCAGGGTATTATTTGGAACAAATTCATACACCAACATCCGCTGCCCGCCAGCAATGCAATATCCAACTAGTGACACAAGATGGCGATGATGTACACGGCTAATTATTTCAACTTCAGCCTGGAATTCTCTTTCTCCTTGTCCACTGCCACTTTTTAAACTCTTGACTGCAACCTCCTTTCCATTCGGTAACACACCCTTGTGCACATATCCGAACCCACCTTGACCAAGCAGATTAGCCCGAGAAAATCCACCGGTAGCAGCTGCCAGCTCCTCATAACTGAAAGTGCTCTTATTGAATCCAAGAGCAATACTTGGTGAGGGGGGTGGCAAAGGAGGGGGACGGTATGGGCCTGAGAAGTTGGAGCTTGCTTCACCACTATAAACTGGTGCTTGCATTGGGGATGGTGAACCCCAGCCGCCGCCACCACCTGGTGGTGGAGGAGGTACTTTGACAACATGCTCTGCCCCTTGGGGACTATTGAGCCAGGGAGGATTCTGTGTTTTGTTATAATATTGATCACCACCACCTGTGCATAAACCAGATAATAGAAATAATTTTTGAGCCACATACACTATACATCGACTCTCAAATCATAAAATTGATATCAAAGCTAGTTTCAAGATTCAATATAAGATAAATTATAGATCATGCATATTGATTTTCTTCTCTTCACTGGATTTTCATGATCTTGATTAAAACCTATTTACAGAAGTCCATGATAATGTTTCCTTTTGCTCTAGTTTTAACAGGAAAAATTGCTACAAGCAACGCAGGTCCCTTGCTTCAAATTAGGCTAAGGTTTTTGCTAGTCCTTTAAAGCAGCAAAATAAAGGGAATTTGATAAGGGAACTCTGCTTCGTTACAATAGAAACACAGGCCTTAATGTTGGTTTAATTGACAAAGAGAACTTTATGGCAAGTATTTGTAAAATTCCAAGCTTTCTTCTCCTAAGTTTCACCAATGAAGAAAAAGTGCATTCCAGGAAAAAAAAAAAGAAACAAAGTCCTTTGCCTTGGCAGCAGGAAAGAAGGGTATTGTTTTTCACCTTTAGCTTCATGAGATGGGTAGTACTGCATTTGCTGACGCCTTCTCTTCTTCTTCTTTTGCTGAGTGCATCTTGCTACACAGAGTAAAATGAGAAGAAGCAATAATCCTGCCCCCACAGCTACTCCTGTAATAATCTTTATATCCGTCTCATTACTTGATGAATCCGAGGATGATGAAACTGAAGAAGATGTATTATTAGCAGAAGAACTGTTTGCCTTGGTACCACTACTTCTGGGAGGAGTTGGGGGTGAGGGGTTGCGGTTACTGTTAGAAGTTGGAAGAGGAGAACTATTATTACTATTCGGTGGTGGTGATGGTGGCGGTGGTGATCTTGTGGATGATGATGGTGGTGGTGGTGGTGATGAGTTATTTCGTGATGAATTTGATGGTGGTGGAGCAGGTGGGGAATCTTGTGATGGAGAATTCTCAGGGGATGATGCCATTTTGTGTTAGCTTTGCGAACTTCCAGCCAAGAAACTCTCCACCCCTCCCTTATTTGCTTGTCTCAAACAACTGAAGAACCCTGGAGAAGATTGCAAGGTTAAAACCAAGGAAATTGTGATAGATACAGGCCATTTAAGATCAGATATTGCGGTCATGCAAATGCTCTAAATCGAGATTAAAAAAACAGAGCAAACAAACTTCTCCAGAAGAACATTTAACAAATTTCTAACACAAATGTCATGTTATACATTGAACTTCTATGATGAAATTCATGCATTGCTCTTTATGTTTATGATTGGAAACACTTTTTGGTGAATAAGTTTTAACTTTATTTTTTCCTTTTGCAAGAGGAAAGAGATACCTGAATGAAGAAGATAGAAGGGTTCTCAAGAGGAAGAGAGAGAGAAAGGGTGTTGCATGGTAAAATTGCCATTCTAGAGAGGGGATCCTGTCGTTCCCCGGTGGCTTCCTACAAAGCAGGACTCTTGGTTCTTTTTCTCTCTTAACCTCTTTTGTCTCTCTGCCACCCTTGATTCGTTTGAGTTGGTTATTCTTTTTTAGTTCTTTACTATTTCCTGCTTTGCCTAGTCCTTTACTAAATCTGTGGCAACCTATTTTCTGGTTTCGAAGAAGTGGCCTAAACAGTACGGAACATCAACTCCAATAACTACAAAACTCATTCCTCTTTGTCCCCAACATGAGCGCTTATTTTCACACTTGTAACAAACAGAGCCTCACGCACTAACAGATCACTGGCCAAATATTACCACCCAAAGGTAATATAGAAACAAGAATTTCATTAATATTGAACGAAAAAAGAAAAACCTTTATGGCTTTGAGAAGCAAAGCAAACCGAATTCCTTTGCTATTTTTCACTATGTAATCTCAGTTTACCTCCAGGCATTTGGCCTGTTCTGTTCTGCAAAATGCAGGAACAATTGGCTATACCTAATAGTCTTGTATCATTAAAAAAAACCCAATTTATTGCCCCATTTTTGCATCGAAAAAGGTAAAATTCACACCATCATGAAACCAATGATATCAAAGAAAATGCCATTCTTGTTGCAAAGTAGCAACCATATCACTAGCTTCCAAATGCGAAGTTCCTTGACAAAGCTTACAAGTATTAAGTTTCAAAGCAAGAACTTCAGAAGTTTTCAGTTACAAGATCAAACAACCTCAATAATTTAAGAGAACGAAAAAGTATTAAGATACCAGCAAAGGTGAGGCTTGGTTAAGTATGTATCTCAGTAACCTCATATTTTAACCAACAGATGACACATTTACAAGAGACTTTGAAGAGGAACTGTACAGACAATTAAGCCGATACTCCAACCATCGGATCCCTCACTGATACGAGGCTGTTCACATACGGAAGATACCCAGTACATGAATCAGCTGTCATTGTGCATATCACTTCCAACTTCTGTTCTCTCACATGATAAGCAATCACCCTTGTCCCAAGTACAAGCATCAGAATGTCATCATTAGCACCAGGCAAAGCCCTGCAGACACCATATGTGCTCCCCACATCATCACAAGTAAATTGTAGTACAGTCTTGAGCCTCATATCCATATTCCCATAAATGTATATATTGTACTTATCAAATATAAGACAAGGCAGAATGTAACACAACTCCCCATGCATCACAGTTAAAGCACCATATTCTCTACTGCTGAGAGGAAGTGGTAGAATCCCATATTGCTCATTCCTCAAATTAAAAGCCAGGATGACACCAGAAGAGGCTTTCCAATAGACAACTCCCTTCATGTAGTACCCACCACTAAGCAGATCCAAACAATCAAGCTCACAGCATATGGTGTCAGAGACTCTCCAGGAGCTTGACCTTGATGAGTAAATCTCAAAATAGACAACCGGATGATCAGGAAAAGTGACAGCACAGACAAGCTCATAAGTTTCATTAAAGTTCAACGGATGTGGTTCAAAAACAAGTACCATGGCTGCCTCAGCTCCATGGTACATGTTTGGCCTGGGAAGCATTTTCCATTGCTTGGTCACAGGGTTGCAAATGTAGTAGACATTGTCCCCGACACTTTGGCAACAAAGCAGACCATTGCAAGAGGTTCTGATATTGACAGGCTCAGGCAAGAACTTCAGAGAGGGATCAGGCATGCCATATGCATCTTGATTAAATGAGATGAAGGAAGGATCTTCACCAGGGAGTTGAAAAAAGAGACCAGAAATGTTTTTGAAGTAAGTAGTTTGTATGTGGGCAAAAAATGGACTGCTTATCCACTGATCCCATCCTCTGGAAACAGTTCTGAACTTACAGAGTGTTTTTGCAGGAAGAAAATGAAGAACATGGTCCCTCAAAACATCTTCTATGCGCACTTCCTTCTTCATGTTTGTAAGCATGGGGGATCTGGCATAGGCCTCTGGACTCTCAGGTGTGGACTTGAATGACAATATCGGAAGCTGAAATATAGAATAAAACTTATCACAAAAATATTTAAAAAGGTTAAAAAGGGATTGAAGGGGTCGGAGAAAGAGCAGCTTAACAAATTCCACCTCATTTACTTTTGACAAATGCAGAAAAATTTATAAAATCAGGCCCATCTATACAATCTATAAATGATTTTGCTGCCTACAGAAACAGATTAGCACTAATAGCCATAACGCATAAGAAGTTATTTCAACGATCCAACAGATGTTACTTCATAGCTCAAACCATTCCGGACCTTTCAATTACGAAACATAGCTTATCGAAGCTAACAGCAAATACTCCCATCGAATTTGACATGTTCTAAGTGAGAGTGGAAAAAAATCTAAAAACATACCTCGTCTGAACTTTCCTCAGCACCCGATTCTGAATCATCTTCAATTTTAATTAAACAAAAGTCAACTTCCATCTTTTCCTGATCGTCACTCTCCAAATCTGCCATGACCCAAGAATCACTATCTGCCATGACCCAAGAATCACTATCTGCCATAACCCAAGAATCACTATCCGAATCAGCCATGATCCTGCAGACAAAAGTTCCATTAATCAGCAAAAGAAAGGTCAAAATTGCACATAGAGCTTGGGAAGTTACGATCTATGACAAGTCAACAACGCCAAAATTAAGCTTGTTATCATCCTCAACTGAAAGAAAAGATTTACAGAGGTTTATCAGAACAATTCAACCCAAGCCACATCTTACAATTGCATGGTTTACCTTGACAAGTATAAGAAAGAAAATGAGCAAAAAAGGAAATGAACAAAGCCAATCAAAAGAAGTTGAAAAATGATTATAGAAATAAAGAAAGAAATAGCAAAGGACGTTACAATCAACTGCTCTGCTTCTGATGAGACAGAAACCAAATAAAATTAAATATATATTTGCCTAATCAAGGAAAGATTAACCAAGAGTAGAGACGAAATGCTAGTTCCAGTCAAAGTCAATTCTTTGGGCCCACACAGGATAATAGAACAAGTAAACAGAAACTTGGCACGAAGTTTACGCTTTATTCCAACTTTTCGGAAACTAATTGGAAATTCACTCGAAGAAAATTCTTCCCCTTTTCCACATTTTCTTACTTGTTTCTCATCTATTTTCTTGGCAAACAAACAGAGACAATCAAGAAAAATAAACTCCCAGAAAAAATTATAAATAATATGTATAAAGGCCATCGAAAGAAACAGAAAATTGAAGTCAAGTCAATTTTTTATGGGGCCCACGGAAAAAGAAAACCAGAACATGTTAACAGAAACTCAAGGATGAAGTTCACTCTCACTTTCGTTTTCTCAAACTGAACGGAACTTCAGTCGACGAAGTCTTTTCTCTTTTTCCGTACTTGTTCCCCTTTATTTTCTTAGGAAACAAACAATCTAGAAAAGAAACCTAATAAATATCAAACAAAACCGAGAAACGGGTTTTAACCGAAAGAATCAACATCGTAGAAAATCAAAAACCGAAAACGAGACGTAAAAACATCACCAAGAAAACCCCTAAAAGAGGAATACAGAGAGAAGAAAGAGTTCAAGACTACAGAAGAGAGAGAGGAAGAGGGAATGAAACCTTGGAAATGAGTGAGGAGATTTTGATCAGTTCTCAAAGAGATTAGTGTGGTCTGGAGAGCGGAATCTGGCCCTCGCGGATTATCAAAGCGTGTTAATATAGATGAGACTCACACGTGGCTTCCTCGTATTGGTTTCATGATGTTTCAACTTCATTTTCGGGGTGATGACCAAGAACTTGGTGGGAAAGTGGTTGTTACGTTAGGTCAATCATAGATATTGATTCGCCCGCTGATTGTAAAAAGGCAAACTTGTGCAGCAAGCTTCTCACTTCCTTCAAAATTTCTTTTGCAGTAAAAAAGTAACAATAAAACGCGAAATTTATTAGCCGTACGAGTTTAAATTTATTTATCGACGTATAAAATATTCTACTTAAAATAAACAATCACAATTATCTTATCTTATTTCAATAATAAATACATATATTTTATGTTCGTTACATGATTATTGATTAGACATACTAAAAATGATTTAATTTAATCATTTTTTTATAATGGGTAGTGATTAGAGAACTAATTATGTTAAAGTTGATTTCTACTTTTCTTGTACTAATATGCAAATCACGTCAAGTCCTACTAGGTTTCTCAGTTATCTGAATTCTTTACCCAATAGCTTGTTACTTTGAAATTCCTTTTGACTAGGCTCGTCCTCAAGTAAGTCCTTAAAGGACCAGCAAAGTCTTCAATTAATGCGCTATCCTTATCTTGATTAAAGGAGTTGTGAACAGAACCAGAACTACAGCTACTCACAGATCATTGGGAGTAGAAGAAGACAATCCTTACTACAGGCACCCAAAAAGAAAAAAAGAGAACACAGAAACATGTACCAAAAAGTTGCACTAATTTTATATCTTCCTGATTATAAGAATCGGAGATCGTTTGGTGTTCTTCTCAAAACCGGACGGTATCCCATTCGCAAGAGAAAAGAGGCTAACTAGAGCTCAACAAGGCTATTCACATAAACAACAATCCCTGCATCGCTATCAATGTTAACTTCACCCAAAGAATTAGAGGCCTTTTTCTTCATGTCATAAGAATAAAATTTGTTCCCATTTCGAAGCAACACCATGTCATCACCTATAAACACCACACCTCCAGAACCATGACCATATCTACCAGAAAAATGATAGGGAGTATAACTATATGATTCTGCAGCCACTGTGGGATCTAGATTGATGTCAGATTGGATTTCTACCCAGGTCCTGGCATCGCTGTGCAATCGCATGGTATTCGAGTGAGTATTAGACAGCAAACTCACAACTAATCTCTGACCACGTACATAAGCTGCACAAAGCTTTCCACTCATCATGCCTAAGGCCCCAGGTGCAGAAGAGAGGAGCTGAGACCGCTCTGATGTGAGATCAAATGCAATAACTCCTTGACTTGACAGCCAATAAACAGTGCCATTCACATGAACACCCGACTTCGGCAGGAGCTTCCAATCACCAAAGCAAATCTCACCAGGATTTCTCCATGATCCTTTTTCAGAGGAATAGATGTCAAACTCATATCCACCAAGTTCAGATGGAAAGGCACAAACCAGCTTATAGTTAGCAATGAAGTTCAGCAATGATGGTTCAAATAGGAGCACTACAGCAGGGTCAGGCCCATGATCAGCACCTGGTTTTGGAAGTTCTTTCCATCGCTTGGTAACAGGATTGCAGATGTAGTAAGCCCGGTACCCAGTACGTCCCTGGCAACACAGTAGCCCATTGCAGGAGGCCCGAATATCAACAGGTTCAGGCAGAAACGTTAAAGATGGATCTGGAACACCATAAGCCATGGGGTCAAGAGACATGAATGATGGCACGCCTGCTTGTGTTTGATAAAAGAAACCAGAAGTAGAGTGGAAAGAATTTGATTGATTGTGAGCAAAGAAAGGTGTTGATATTTGAAGCTCCCATTCCCGACAAACTCCAGTGCACCGAAAAAGTGATTTAGCAGGAAGGTAACGAAGGGCATTCTCCCTTATTATATCTTTTAAATCCAAGTACATCTTGCAGTTATTGTTCCCATAGAAATTAGGCCGCATCTTTCCTTTATCCATTTTAACTCGAAGTTTCCCCACCTCACTCCTCAAGCTGCAGCCTAACGTCAACAATTTATCAGAATTACTTTACAACATGATAACAGGAACAGGAAAAAGGGGGAAAACATGGAAAATTACCTACCGACATGAATGGTTAAAATCTGAGACTAAGATATGAATACTAAAAAACTATTCACAGTTCAAGGATGAGTCAAGGTGAGCACACTAATTCACTAAGAAAATCTACCTTCAGAAATCAAAAGGTGGGGTTTTTTAAGAAAAATCCTTCATGCTGACAAACATTTTCCATTCTCACATATAAAAAAAAAAAATCAATTCCGACACGATTAAAGTACTAGAATTCCGTATACCTCAACCAAATCCCAATATTGCTCAGTATTCAGAAGTACACAAATTTAATAGCTGAAATCCGTACATTAAAAAAAACCAATGATTTTGATCAAGAAAAGAGTATTTTCTCAGCAACCAAACACGCCCTAACCACATCAACCTAATCCAAAGCTAAAAACTAAGAATTAAAGCCAACAATCCAGATCCTACTTGTGAAAAAAGACAAAAAAAGAAGAAAAGAAAACCAAAATAGAAAATAACTTAAAAGGAGGCAAAGACTGCATTAATTAGAAAGTTTTGACATTTACAGTAGCGTTTAACAAGATAATCAAAGATAAGACAGCGATTATAAAGAGGTTGAGTGAGAAGCGATACCTCTTATTGCTTTCGATCGAGACTTTGGAGAGAAGTTTCTATGAGAAGTTTTGATCGAGAAGAGAGTTTTTATTTTGTTTGGGTTTTTTCTTTTATTCTGTTTGGGTTTTTTTTTTTTTTTTTACAGTATTGTGTAGTTTTGTTATTATATAATGTCTGTTATGGATGGGTCTTTATATAACTACTATAGTTGTGTTTGTTTTAAATTTTTTTTTCGTTGGATTTATAAGTTTGTAGTGTTCGTGTTTGTTTTAAATTTTTTTTCTTAAATTTTGGTTGGAGAGGTGGATTAGGTCGATGATTGATTTTTTTTTTTTTTTACATTTATATTTTTTATTTTTTAATTTTAGTTTTTTAATATTTTTCTAATTTTTTATAAACTTCAAAAAAAATTTAACATTTATTAATTCAAAAATAAAAAATAAAAGAATCTAAATAAATAAATTTTTAATTCAATATTTAATTAAAACGATATAATATATCGATTCATATAATTTTTCATTAATATCATAATATATCATATGAAATGTATCTTGTATCATATATTAATAATTTTTATTTTAAATATAATGAGTATGTAATGCTTTAATTTGGAAAAATAATATAATAGAATACATACTATTTTTTTTTATAATTGGAGGAGGAGATTCAAACTCTACTCTTTAAATAAAAGATTATGTACCAATCAATTAACCAAATACTCAAGTATTAGAATATATACTAATTATTATTAAAATGTATAAGATAAAGACACAAAATGCTGTATTAATTATAAAGCTTTGACATTTAAAAATAGAAGCGTTAATAATCTTAATTAACAAGATAATCAAAGATAATACAGCGATTAAAAGGAAATGAAAGCGGAATCATTAGAGAAGGAACTTCAGTGAGAAGCGAAACCTCGACCGGATGTTTTTGTTTTGATACTGTTGATTATCGACAAGGAAGCTATTTGATCGAGACCTTGGAGAGAAGGTTTTGATTCTATTGGGGCCTTTTTTTTTACTTACTGTATAAAAAAGAACCGGACTCCAGCTTGACTGGAGCTCCAAGTCTATAGGACTGTTTGGACACACGGATTATGTAACCTATTACCGGATTATGTAAAACTAGTGTTCTAGCTTATTAATTACAGAAATTTTTTTAGAATATAAACATAGACTAATTTTTAGTAGGTTTTTTTGTATTGAAGACATAAAAATGGGGAATAAAAAAAATTTTGACTTTGTTGAAAGTTGGTAGAAATTTACGAATACTAGGAACATTTCTGGTCCATTTTTGCTGTGTATCAAAACTAAAAAAGGGAAAAGAACCATGGTAGATGAAAAATCCTTCTGACTCTAGGTCAAATGGTTGCATGTTCGGTTCGCTGTCAATTTGTAAAATCATTGTCTAGGCCTCATTGTTGCAAATAGGCTAATAACCACTCAACTTGCAGATATATATATATTTATATATATGTTAAGCAAACCAGTTGATAGAAAATGGAAAAAAGAAAGAAAAAAAAATCCCATTACATAACTTCTTTGCAATCCTTAGGCACCAGAGTCTAATCAACCATGTGAAAAACAAAAACTAGAATAGTTGCAGCTTGGAGCAAAATCCATGGCCACAAGCACAAGATAGAGCGGTAGTGGCTCATACCACATTATCTCCTTAGCCGAAGCACTGGTCACTCGGGAGAGGTCCGGGAATGGAACCGTTCTGAAAGAATTGCAACCCGAAAACGATCAGAATGGCGAGCAAAGACAGGAATGATAAACCTTCGACAGCACCCAACAACCCAAAAGGCCCATTAGGCAGACCAGAGCCAGTTTTGGCTTTCGTGAACAGAGACCAACCCACGATCCCCACGACTGTTAGGTAGCTCACACCTTCCAGTGCACCTATAGAGCCGCCTGGACCCGGGGGCAGACCACACCCCGTCGTCTTGAGCGTGTAAAGGGACCAGGCAATCACTGGGTTGGCAACCAGGCCACTGCCTACTGCTGCTTTCTCTATAACTCCATTGCCGCTTTCACTGGTCTCCTCTGCCATGCCTAGCACTTTGAGCGGAGTCTGCAATCTTGGCCTTTTATATGTGACGATGAAACGATTGCGTTTTAGTGAAAGTAGGGAGGTGGATGCTGGTGATAGTAGAAGCATCTTTGAGGCATCCATGGCCAGAGGGGAGAGAGAGAGAGGGGAAGTTCGCTTGGTGTCAGCCTATTTCTTGGGTGGTGCTGCCAATTTTGCTAATTAAGTTACTACCTTATCCACCCTTGCGAAACATACCAAGTGGGGACTCGCGAGGGTCTTCATCGGTCTTAGGCCATTCACCATTTATCTTCGAAAATTTTAAATTCTTTTCCATTAATACCAGAAACGTGATGGAACTTCAGAGCAATTTTTAATTTATGAGTTAAGCTAAATTACACTTGTCTAAATTACAAATATACCATACATTGTAATATCAATTTACTAACAAACAAGCTACCTCCTTTATGTCAAAATTTTGTTTTTCCCAATATAAAAGAAACAGTTGGTTTTACCAGCAACAAGTAAACTACAGAGATGCGAAACTTTACAATGAGAGAAGGGAGAGCTCGAAGGGTAATCAACGATACCATCATGTATTCACAGAAAAGAATCTGTCAATCCCATGTCACACATGACCGTGAGACGAAAGAAAAAAAGTACCTGATCCTTATTAGCGATCAACCTCTTCCTCTAGGCCCTGATAGCCACATGGCCAACGTGCTTCAGCTCATAAATAAAAACCATTCGACCAATTACAGCTTGACATGTGGGCTAAATAAAGTACCGAGCTGGTCAATTGCCTGAAGCCCACTTGGTTTCAATAGGGGGAGCCGAGGATGATAACTATCTACAATCGTTTTTATCACTGAATCTTTCAAAAAAAAAAAAGAAGCAAAACCCCTCCCCCGCCCCCCCCACCCCCCGCCTCGGCCAAAGACGAAAAAACAAAGATTTTTTATCAAGTTCTCTTTTCCCTCCATTCTTCCCCTTTAGAAAAACAAGACCCCCGACTCCTGAGAGCTAAACATGGGCGGTAAAACCGTCGTAACTGCCATTTGAATTAACAAATAGTAACGGCTATATAAGAAAGGGCAAGCGCGAGAAAAAGGCTAACGACTTTTCGAACTAAGGCATGTACCACCCAAGATACAATTCCTTTTCACCTAAAACATTTGTCCAATAACACAGCCAACATCACTACCGAGACTGACTCTATCAACCAATCTAACATCAAGTTTCCCCTGTTTCCAAGCTTTTTAAGCATTAATAAAACATCTAACTCGGGAAATTCAGAAAGTGCTAACGATGCTTCTTCGATGCCTTTGCAAACTCAACAACATCGTCTTCCTCCTCATCATCCTCACCATCACCGTCCTCAGCATCATCACTTCTCTTTCTCTTAAGATGGGAAGTCGATGGCAGCACCTGAACTTCCTCATCATCTTCAACTTCCTCCTCCTCTTCTGCATCTTCTTCTTCATTCCCTGGGTCCATATCACTACCTCCAGCATCATGTTCTTCAGCCTGGCCCACTGGTTGAACCAGGTAACCTTCACCAAAGTCTTCATCCTGACATTCCATTCAAGAACAATGAGTTAAAACAATTTAATTATTTCATCAAAAGTATCGCAATCACCACAATAAAATGACATTTAAAGCATGAAAAGAGAACTATATTCAAAACAAAGATTATACCAGATATCTAAGACTTGAAAACAGAAATAAAAATTAATCAGCACTGCAATCAGCCAAACAATCCAGACAGACCCTTAAACCCTCCTCTTCAATCCCCTCCCAACACACTCAACCTTCCAAAACAAAACAAAAAGCAGTAGTTCTATTTGTCTGCACAGCAACACGTGTTAGCCAAAATAGCTCATAACTGAGATGTTAATAATTACAGTTATATCGAACAATTGATGAACTCAACCACTACAACAACACAACCAGAAATACTCACATGCCAATAATTTTTCAAATGATATATAATAAGAAGTTTCTAATCCCTGAGCAAAGGCCACTCCACCAAGAAAGTAATATGCATGCATAAAAAAGCCAAAAAAGTTAAAAGCAAGGGATATATCAACTAAAATTTCCAAAAACTCCATAATCCCCTCAAGATAATACAGAACATCACTGACAAAGCAGCCACTGCATTAGAAAGATGCTTATCAGCTTTACAACTGCACTTTAACTGCAATCCACAGAACACAAAGTTGCCAACCAAATTGCCAGGGATTTCTATATAAACTGCTTAGTAAACCAAAGTAACATTCTCACAGAACCAGAAGACAAAAATAACGTAACATTAAAAAAAATTGAATCAACTCAAGGAAAATTATTTTAGAGAAAAAGCTGAAAATTTTCTGATGCTAGAGTCATAACAAGATAAGGCACACATCACCTACACAGGACAAGTTAACAACTATATTCTCATGACAAAAAACTTGCTAAACAAGGGACTAAAACACACTTCAAAGACAAAAAGCCCAATTCACCTTTTCTGGATTATTTGCTCTGGTAAAGAGCACGTATGACAACAAAGATCAATAGTTGAGGAAGGGTTGATATATGACAACAAAGATCAGTGTTTCCAGAAAAACATTTGACAAGGCTTGCTCTAAATTAAAAATCCAAAACCAGTATGCTTTGAAGTAATTTCTGTACTGTCCTCACCCAGCAAAGACTTGCTAGAATGACTGTGAACATGATTTGAAAATTAGAACTAATCAACTAGAAACTACCAGATATATTATCAAGCAAAAGAAGTATAAAATCACCAAAAAAGCATGTTAAAAAGGGTTAAAAAAAGTGTTTATATGAGCTCTTTCATGGGGGAAAAAAAATCCACATATATGATTTGTATGAACAAAATTAATCAGTGTAACAAAACGCCTGACTGTGAATAAAAGCCTATATACTTAAAGCGCAAAATTCATGGCTAGTAGCGAGACAGAAACACAGCACTCATTCTCCTCTTGGAGGTTTTAGAGCAACATAGGCACACAGCAACAAGCGTATACGCCAAAAATAATTTCTGTTAAGATCTGTAAGACCAAGAAAAAAAATTATAACCAACGTTGTAGAGATTCCACAAGTAATAGCAAAAAACAGCATTCAGAACTTAGCAGCACAGCCATGTCGTCTCCCTCTCTTGACAAATCTAAAAAGGCCATTTCAATCAAACAATCAACCCAATTTATGAGACAAACACAAACACAAACAGTAAGCAGAAAGTACGAATTAAAACACATCAATTAGATTAAACCAGAAGCTTGTTGCAAGCAATAAGGAATCTCACCTCATCTTCACCCTCTTCTTCATCTTCAAATTCCCCATCATCTTCAACACCTTGCTCTTCCTCACCAGTCTCACCATTATCATCGTCATCCCCATCATCTTCTCCATGTTCATGCCCATCAATCTCCCCTTCTGTGCTCGTCAAACGCCCAGTACTCTCCGGCTCAGCAAAATCACCTTCATCATTATCTACCTCTTCCTCCTCATCATCCTCGTCGTCGTCATCATCCTCATCATCCTCTACCCCATCTTCCTCATCATCACTATCCTCAATCTCATGCACTTCCACAACATCATCTTCCTCATAATCATCATCAACTTCCTCACCTGAATCATTATCATCATCATCATCATCCTCTTCTTCTTCATCTTCATCTCTCCGTACTTCCTCAATCCGAAACCCGTTAGCCTCATGGCTTTGCCCATTTACTCTTCTACCTGTCTCTGTCTCTTCTTCATCCGCATCGCTCTCTTCATCCTCATCAACATCAACAATCCCTTCCCCTCCTTCACTATGCCCGTTATTTATTCTGTACGTCCTATCCTCACCGTCGATTTCCCCACTCCCAGGATCATCTTCATCGTCCTCCTCTTCATCTTCCTCCTCATCATCCGACTCCGGCCTTTCATTCTCCTCCGCATCCATTTTATCCAAATATTTTAACGATTTTATTAACCCAAAAACCCTAGATCGATAATCCTTAACTCTGGTAACCGGACACTCATAAAGATCGAGGGAGACAAGCTTAAGCTGGGCAAGCGGGGCAAGATCCTCGATGTATTGAATCCGATTGTTGGACAGGTCGAGGTCTCGGAGCGAGTCGAGGCCAGCTTCGACGAGGAACTCGAGGCCACCAGCGATTCTGTTATCGGAAAGGATAAGTTTCTGGAGATTTCGGAGGCGAGGAAACTGTTCTAGAGATGAAACGCCGATGTTGGCGATGGAAAGATGTTGAAGATTCTCGAATTTTTCCAACAGACTCGGCGGTGGGAGGCGACCCTGAACGCACTTCACCGCACCGTCAAGTGTTAAGGTTCGAGCCGCCGCGTGGTCCGTTTGCCCGTCTAAAGCTGTCTCCACCGCCCTCTCCCAGATCTCGTCCATCAAATACGGCGCCGTCTTATCTCATATACCCCTATTTATATAAACAAATATTGAATTCGAGCTTCTTTACCTATATTTCGAAAGGAATAAATGGATTTAAAGGGATGGTTCAAAACGGAAGAGATTGAGGAGCGTCATTCCAATAAAAAGAAAAGAGAAAACAGAAATTCAAAGAAAGGAAGCTTAAAAATGGCGAAAAACAGAAAGGAAACCCTAACCCTAGATTTTTGAAGATCGAGAGTAAGTTTGGCTTTTAATCTGTTTCAACGGCTTAAAACCCTAGAGATTTTTTTCCAGACGTACGGTCTCAGTTCTTTCAAGTTCCAAGCGCTTGAGAAGGAGAAACACACAGATGTAAATTAGAAAAAAAAAAAGAGAAACCTAATTTTGATTTCCTCTCTTCCTCTCTCTCTCTCACTCACTTTTCTTTTTCGGTTTTTTTTCCCTTTTTTTGATTTTCTTCGTTTCTTATTGGCTAAGGGTGGGCTAGTCGGGATAAACCTCAGAGAGAAAAGGTGGGGGCTCGTGGTTCGTGGTTAGGGTTAAGGGCGCGGTTTTGTTTAAGGGAGGGGGGGGTGGTTTTGTGAATTATTGGAGTGAGGTGAGCCGTTGGTTCGAGGAGGACACGGATCGCTGACGTGGACTAAATGAACGGTGGAGATTGTAGGTGGGTGTGTTTGTTCTCGGGAAGGATGTAGGTAGATGAGAGAGAATGAGCTGGGCCGCAGGGCCTCGCCAGGTTTGACACGTCACTTGAGTGTAAATATCTGGGAGGGTTTAAGGTAATGCCATTAAAGTTCCAAGAAATTTCGGAAATGCCATACGGGGTTATAGACAGCTGGATTAGCTAAGCATTACGAGGGATTGATGGTTCAAAAATATCGAGAGTCACGTCTGAGTCTGACGGATCACGGGCCCTGGCCTGCCATTTTCAAAACCAAAAGTTCAAAATCAAAATAAATTCTTTGGATTCCATTCTTTCCTTCTTCTGCCTACCACAACAAATTCATGCATTCTAGCACAAGCACGATTATGGGCATGTAATGCAGGTATATAAATAGAAACAACTCTAACCTCATCTACTAATTATGATGTTCCACAACAATTTATACCAAAGAGAGAATGGACAAGTTCTATTTTTACTTATGAGTCTCCACCCTGATTGGTATTTTTACTTCCATTTTGGCTCCCCGGTCCTTTGAGTTCTGCATAACCTGGTGGCAACTTTGGCGGATGCACAATTGGCATGTTCGGAGTAGGCCCTGATGAGGGTGGTGAACGAAATGGCCAAGTGATTGTACTCACATTTGAAGCTGGAGTGGTTGAGAACTGGCTTGGCCTTAGAGAACTAGTAGCACCCTTGCTATCGATCTTGGGCTTATCCCCCTTTTGCTCCAACTCTGGACAGCTCGTTTGTGCCTCGTTGATGTCTGCTCGAACGATGGTTTGGTTTCTATCTCCTGCTGTCCAAACACCAGGTGGACCAAACTGAAGCCAGGGCTGCCTGTAATGTGGTGGCCGGTTCAACATAGCAGTATGGGTTCCAGAAGGGTTGCCGTTGCTTTCTGCATCATCCTTGCCTCTAGCTTGAAGGCCTGGTTCCAACGTTTCAATCTGCTTATTTGGTTTGGAGTCTTGCTGCTTATCTCTCTCCACTGAAGAAAGGTCAATTGGATCAACTCTAGGCCCTGAAGATCGGCCTGTGGCAATTGTAGTTGTGGGAAATGCTTTCTCTGGAGGGACAGCCGGAGTATAATTTGATGGAAGTAGATCATCCCAATTTTCTAATAGTTCCTTGTAGACTTTTCGAAGGGTGACCTCCGTGAGACCTGTCACCTTACAAATCTCAGCCTGTGTCTTGCGTTTGTCTTCTAATTGGCATGCCAGATATATAGCAGCTGCAGAGATGCTGATTGGATTCCTCCGAGTGCAGAAGCATTTGTTGATAACAACTTCTCCAATATGAGTTGCCAGCTCCTGAAAAAAAATTAAGACTCCATTACAGCCATCTTCAATCAAAAACAGAACCTAATAGCAGGAGCTTAGAAAAACAACTGAATCAAGCATCATTTATTAAAAGAGTAGGTCGGCACCACACTTGATATTTACATCCATATTCTTCAGCCACCATATACAGATACCAAGAAATTATACAGTGTAAAATTCAATTATGATCGTATTACAAACTTTCCTGACAATTTGCATACATTTCGAGGTAATCTCTCACATGTCCTATCTAATTTTAAGCAATTTTGATGTTCATTTTAAATTTATCTGCAACATCTTCCATTGTAATTATCAAAGCATAAGCACATAGAAAGGGTTATAACTTCTAATAGCTACAATTCACCTTCATCAACAAAAATAACTAGGTCCAAGCAGTGACTCTTAATTGTACCTGTGCAGATTTGTTAAGCTGAAGGAGAGTGCAAAATCTTGGCATATGGACTGATATTGAATTACTATTGATAGGCTGACTTAGTTGTAGAGCTTCTCCCAATATCTTTATGTACTTGCCTATCTCTTTCTGCGGTACATTGGCAGCAATGGAGATTTCCTGCCATTTTAGAACAGTCCTTAGCGATGCTTTAGAATAAAAGAAACGGGACAAATTACATGCAAAGAAAAACATGTAAGATGAGCAATGCTTTACTGTCTACCCTACATAAGCAACATCTCCGTCAACACTCCCTCTTAAATTTTCCCTTTTAAGGGCTCAAAATACTAAAAGAACATTGAAAATAAAACAAGAAGCATTTCATTTCGAGAATTTGAGAGACTCACTCTCAGGAGTTCTATACTTTAAGACTCCAGGTTTTCTTATATACTCATTTACCACCTCAATTCCTCATAAATTTTTACCCACACAGTCATCATTACCTTGATTTACCTTAAGGGTTGCCAGGTTCTCCGATCAATCCCACCTCTCTACTTCCTCTCTTCATTTTCATACCAGTCCACTTGTCCACGTTATTATTCATAAGAGCAACCATGCCACCACCTCTCATGAAACTGAAATCTCATGTAATAGTGAAGAATGATACCTAAGGAACCTTAGCTTCGTCTTAAAACAAAGTCACAAGAGATAAAAGTGCAATACTTTTTAAGAAAGGTATCTCCGGACTACTAATCACATATAGATCCTGCTTACAACACTACAGGGTAATACTACAAGATGCAAATCCCAAACTCCAGAAGTGGTAGTTGAGAGTTTAAAGTATAGCATGCAATTAGGTTCTTGTCACTCATTTTCTTTCTCAATTCTCACGAGAATTGACCCCAAGCAACAAAAATTTGCAAACACTTGAAACATATAAATATGCATTACCACATTATTTACAGCTATCTTACAATAAAATTGCATCCCATGTTTCTAAACCAGACAATGAAACTTAAATCAATTCAAACGGGCATAAAAACGATCTCAACTATGTGAGCCAAATGCAGGCTCTCTTAAGGCATTGAAAATCCAATTCCTAGCTGTGATAACAATATTAACTTACTAGAATTTCAACTAAATTTAAATTACCATCATTAACATGAACAATTCAAATGCAAAACCTCACTTAATCAACAGAGACGCTATTTCAACAAAAAAGAAGTATGAGTGTCAGTATATATATAGTTATAAAACAGAAATGTGAGAACTACCTGGAGGGTTCGGGGCTCTTGAGCTTCCCTAATGGCCTGAACAAGAGCAGCAGTAGCAAGCGCCTCAACACTCCGGTTCCTCAAACAAGTGGCCGAACAACAATCCCTAAACAACTGAAACGCGTGATCCGATATGTCGCAATCCAACCCCAAAATCGACGCCACGTCAATAATCTGCATATACGCCCTCAAATTATCCACCACAACCGTCGACGATGACGTAGACGATGGCGCCGAAGACGAAGAAAGCTCCAGAGTCCGTTCGAGCTCGGCGAGGTGGCCGGAGAAGGAGAGAGAGGAGCGGAGGAAGAGTGGGCTGGGCTCGAGGGACCATGTGGAAAACGCCGTGATAAACCCCGTGGGCTCAAACGGGTCGTCTTCGTCGACTTGGAAGGCGGAAGCGAGAGCGGGGATTTCGGAGGTGACAAGGCAGAGAGGGGTGTCTTGAGCACGCACGTGGAAGAGGTGGTGGTTCTGGAATTGGCGTTCTTCCACGACTCGACCGCACGAGGTGCACTCTGTTATAGACCGGCCCGTGGTCGTCGTGGCGCACCGACCTTGCGCCGCCGAGCAATATGGACACTTCATCGGTGGTTGATTTGTTTGTTCCTCTGTCTAACAACCGCGAGAAAGAAAATACGAGAGTGGACCAGCATTTATTTAGTTATTTATTTTTAATTACAATTTAATTTCGAATTTCTTTAGTTCAGAATTTATTGGAGTGTAAGAAACTAAATTGCCCATTTTATGATATAGTGTCAATAGTTAATATTAAACATTTAACTTTTCAAGAATTGTAATTCTTCAGTCTTCACACGGTCCGATGATAATACCATATGGAGAGAAAAAACAGCTCTCTTCTTAACAATAATCCAATTTAATTAGCTTGGAGCAAGGTTCTACCCTTGTTTCACTGCCCGTGCCCGCCGGGCATGAAGAAAGGCTTGGTAAGAGAAAGAATCTGGCATTACTTGGATACATGTAAAAGAAATCTCTTCAAAATTTTCTCGCTTCCATTTATCAGGCTAAGGAAGATGATTGTTTCAGTTTTACCATCCACAAGACAAGATCGTGACAGCAAAATTTTTAAAAAGAATTGAGAGCCTAACTAAATAAATACATAGTTTGTTGCTGTGAGAAAAATGTGAACAACTATGGTTTTGCCGACCACTACCTCTGACAAACTTGGGCAGCACACGAGCAACTGAGAGTTACAAAAATAATAAAAAGACTTGGAAAGCCTCGGATCCAGCATTCTTCACATCATTGACCACTTCCGATAGAGGCTACCTTGGATCCTCCTTTCTCCGATCGTTTCAGACCCTTGCTCAGTTCCCTTGCGTTCTGCCAACATAAACATAGTAAACAAGCGAGGTCAATACAAAGTTAATTTCCATGCATGTCTCACTCTAACAACAGAAAACAGCAGTTAACCGACATAAAATAAAGTATTTAATATTTCTGTAACTCCAATTGTTTCTGCAATCAAATTCACCTTAAGAATTAGAATGAATAAGATATTTTACCCTCTGACTGAATCGTGATAACATGATAAAGTTCTCTACTACGGAATCATTCATTCAGACATTGAATGCCATAGAGTTTAACCACCACGAAAACTTAACATTGAGAGAAGGAAAACTTGTGGGCAGGGTCTTGGAGACGGTTCACACTTTTCAATCCAGAGATTCAATTCTATTAATTCAATAATGAGCATTCAATACCATCCACCCATGACCACACAGTACCTCATAATCTTTTAGATAAAAAGGTTCTATGATTTAGAACATCCCTATGGTTCATCAAATGTAACTTGATTGGTTACACGAGCAGCCATTAAGTTAACCAATGTGACCCCAGACAAAGTTATAGAATAAATGGCACTTCAACGAATTCGATTAAATGATATCTCAAGTGTAAAAGTAACTACATTATCTATCTTTCAAAAAAAAAGGTACCTACATTATCACAGGACTCCTGTGGGGACAGTCATTAGGAATACAGCAAAAATGCAAATTACCATAAGATTCAACATGCTGAGAGACGCTCATAACATAAGAGCATGGAACATAAGTTATTCGGAATCTAGATCAAAGCAAACAGCCAATCTTTGTGCTTACACTAAAATATTATGCACCTTCCCACACAAGACTACAACCTCAACTTACTGGAATTATTCCTTAAGAAACTCCAAAATTAAAGGGGTGAAGAATACATAGTAAGAAAGAAGGAATGCTCCAGTATATTGTTTCTTTCCTTAACAAACATGGTAAAATAAAACGAACCAAGAATGTCTACAGCTGCAAATTCACGTCAAATTCAGATATGATCCAATTATCAAACAGGTTGGGTGGCATAAACCTACATTTTAAATAATTGAATTAATCAGATCCATTTGACTGTTCAGCATGAAATTTGACCATCCACTGGTCTCATTCAGTTGACGCAATCTTATTCTTTTCAGCCTTCTGTACCAAAGAATTCTATATTATAGAGAAACTTGAAGCACCAAATCCAACGCCTCCATCCCAATTACAAAATATTGTGAACAAACATTCCAACCTCCTCACAACACCTAGACAAACGTCAATTAATTGTATTCAAACTCTGGAGGGCAAAAATTGTTCAGATGAAGATCAATTACAGCTTTGTCAGAACTAATTTCTCCCACATATAGAGGCCAAGATGTACTTTGCATTCATCAAGGTCTATATAGTTGCTAATCTATTATGGATTATTAAAAACTTGAAATTCCTTAATCCTCTAAGAGAATCGATAGAAGAACTTAACAAGAAATGCTAAAGCAAAAAGAAAAACAAGGACTCTATAAAAGATTAGCAACAAAAATGTCTTAACTCCTTTCTTGGAACATAATGAAGATCAAATCAACTAACTAGTCCCAAACTAGTTGGTGTCTGCTACATGCATCAAAATTCTAGATCCCACTAGCTTAACACTAAATCCTCAAAAGAAAGATGGCGTTATTAAACAACTAAATGAAAGATTGTACACTTGGAGGATCAGAAGGCAGAAATTATACTTCAATGCAATACAATGGAAATTGCATATAAAACAGCAAACCAATAGTAGGCAGTAAAATCAATTCTAATGAAAGGAAATTAAGCTACTGACCAAATGTAATTGCAAAGCAACCTAGTTGTTCTTCTGGTCATATGCAATTAGAAATCAAATTTCATCCCAAACGAAACTTTGGTGAAAATAGCAAACCAGTAATAGGTATTAAGATCAATTCTAAAGAAGGGAAAGCCCAGTCAAGCTACGGGCCAAAAGTAATTAGTGGAAAACCCAGTTGCTTTTTTGGTAATTTACATTTCATTGGACAATCACATGTTAAGCAAAGCAAGTTTTTAACCAAATGCTGAAATGCATGAATAGCGACAATTATTCTAGATCAACAAAACTAATATAATAAAGAAATAATATATGATATCCTTGCAGCAAATCTGCATAATTCACAACGAAAACACTCGATCCTCACCGTTGATTGGATGGGAGGAGGATCAAGATCGACGGAGCGGATGGACATCTTAGCGATCTCAGTGATTGCAGCCTCTCTAACCCCAGGCACGTCACTGGTCAACTCCTCGTAGGCAGCCTCAAACGCCTCTTGCCAAAACCTCGGTAATCTGATCCGACGGCTGTTAGTGTACACATCCCACATGTGCTTCACCACCTTCTCTCGCTCCTCCATTTCCTTCACAAAAAAAAAAGGGAAAAATGAAGAATATTTATATCTATTTTTTGGACAAATGCCAAGTTAGACAGGATAAAAATTTGAGGGGAACATACGAGGACGTCTAGATCGTCATGGATGGGGCTATCGAGATCATCGGAAAGACGGTTGAGATTACCGGCGGACCACCGGAGAGTTACGGTGCCGGTGAACATCGACCAGAATGCCAGCAACAAAATCGCTGCTAATGCCCAGAACTTATAACGGCCTTTACCAAATAGACTCGAATCTGAGCTTTCCTTTTTCACATACGCCGTGCCCGTTGTTGCCGTCGTCGTCGGCACAGTGTCATCATCCTTCATTTGGAATCAGAATTGGAAACAAAATCTTTTTCTTTTTTATTTTTTGGAAGCTAAATTTTGTTTTATACTTAAGTAGGAAAATGGAGTAGGATGTGGGAAAGAAACAACAGGAGGGGGTTGATCATGATTTGCCGTTTGGAGGCAACGGAATTAAATTATTGTAATGATACTATTTGCGGGCCAGCACACTAGATTAATTCCCCTTTAGTTTACCTTCATCTGATTTGGAGAGGATACTTACCGTCCGATGTGAATGTGATGACAGATTTTAACGGTTTTGAGAGGGTACTTGTCAATTTCTCATGCAGCTTCACGACAGGGCCACCGACGCTGCGCGGACTATGGTGTCGTTTGCAATACCTTTGGGATTGCATGCTCATTGTTAGACTGGGCCGTGCTTTATTCGTTGGTGCCTTTTCTTTAACCAATAGTTTTTGATGTATCTTTTGCATTTATTAATACATAAGTTTTACAGTCATGAATGACGATGATTAATGTATTTATTTAAAAAATAACGGACGAAAGTCAAACAATATAGCCTCTTGTGTTCGTTTATTAATTATTCAATTCTTTTATATGTTGTTCGAACCTCATCTCTTATCTTTATGAATTTAATCAATTAAATTTTGAATTTTATGATTACCTTTTTTGTCATATACCAAACCTCATCTCTTATATTTTTATATTTTAATTTAAAATATTTGAATTGACTTATTAAATTTTAAATTGAATTTACGTAATATTTTAATTATTTTATATCTAAAATTACATTGAAAACATACAGTTAAATAATGTAAAACTAATTACAATTTAATTTAAGTTAAAAGTTGAAACATGAATCAAGTTTGATGACGATGGAATTGGATCATGTAATATTTAACTTCCATTGTCTTTCAACTACTCAATTAAGCTTAAACCCAATGTCCAATTTCAAATTTTCTAACCAAGTTGAATTTGAACTTTTAATTTTCTTGCTTACCTAATTTACAATCAATTATCACCTTTATAAACTCCACATCTAATATTTTGACAACAAAATGGGAAAAATCATGTAGAATATACATTTAATTTTTTAAAAGGGATATTAGAATATACACTTAATTAGAATAATCTTTAGCTTTTACTTTTACTATAATATTACCCGTGTGTAACACACGGACCTCGTTGCACTCTCTATATTTGCCTTTCACGCGGTTAACTCTAACCCTTTTGCACCCCTCTTTTTCTTTTTCTCTGGTTCAACATATTTTCCCTTTCACTCTCTCTGTCATTTATGTGGTTAACTCTGGAAACCCCAATGGGGCTTCATTTTAAATATGTTATAGATTCTACAAAAATATTTTGCAAAGATTACCTTTTTTTTGTTGCCAAAAAAGCTTAAGAAGAGTTCATTAATCATTTAGCTGGCTCGTAAAAGTTAATATTTTATTTCCTATCTTTTGAAATTTTAAAATAATAAATTATATACAAAAAGAAGCCACCAAAAAAAGAAAGAGAAAATCATCTAGGGAATAAAAACTTTTTAGAATAAAGAATCAAATAAAGCTAGTCTATAAAGCAACATTAACTTATGAAATTATAGTGGACGATTCATTGGGTGTTTTTATTTTTTGAATTTATATTTAATACATTGTTAATGCATAATACTTATATACTATTATTTAATTATAAAATATTATCTTGCAAAGTACAAAAGTAAAGTTTTAATTTTTTTTAAACGATGAGTATTTATTTTTTTTAAGATTCTTAAATTTTAAATTTATTTATTAACAAAAAAAAAATATTTGATTCATTGATAATATATAAAATGTATATATTAGTAAGGCATCAAATCTAAGTTCTTATATTTTTTTATGCATTCTATTTATCTTTTCTTTTGCATGTACCTCAGGCAGTCAATAAAAATTTATATACAAATTTAGTAAATTGCATTAGTCATTTTCATTATTAATTAAGAAAATTTCAAGCCAATTTTCAATAATAAAGCTTTGGATATTTTTATCACAAGTCATTAAATTAAAATTATACAATCTAATTCATGTGCAAAAGACAGATAATTTAAAATTTAAAATTTAAAATCATATTAAATTCAATGCTGCTATTTCAAAGTTGGGCTATGTTTGATGTGAAATAAATTTTCATTGAGGAAGATGGTCGATATGCCGGGAAAGACGCACTTTTCTTGCGCAATTTTCTCTCTAAGAATGGGATTTCATGACCATCTAACCGTTCTGATCCTGCCACGCGTCCGTCAAGCTTGGATGATTCTTCATCATCTGATGTACCAACAACACCACCACGTCTGATTTCCTTCTCCTCAAAGGATTTCCCATGTGTTTCAGGTAGCAACTTATAAAAAAACAACCACGCCACTGATGCCACTCCCGCGAACAACAGAAACGCCCCTCCAACAGTGACACACCGTGCGATGATATGAAAGCCAACGATGTTAAGCCACGTGTATCCAGATTAACTGCTGCCCCTAGACTTGCCCCTTGGGCTCTTAATCTCAAAGGTAAAACCTCCGAGCTGTAGACCCACGTGATGGGGACCAATCCAGCAGAAAAAAACGCTGCGCAAAGGAAAGCCATGGCCACGCCCATATCAACGGCCCATATTAATTTCTCATCCGAATGACAAAAGATCGTCAATCCGAAGCCTAAACCAGCGAGGGATAGGATCATGCCAGCTACGCTGACAAGAAGCAAAGGTTGCCGTCCGATTTTGTCCATTATAAAACGTGCGGTTAAGATGATGCCAATCTTAATGAATCCGACGACTGATGTAACGCCTAAAATATACCCCTGATCTTTTACCCCTGCCATGTCTAAAAGTCTGGAACTGAAAAGATTCACGGCTTCAATTCCTGTTGAACTTCGAAAGAAGTTCAATCCAACCACTGCGATTAAAGCTCTTCGAATCGACGGTGATGGATGGAGGAGAAGCTTCTTCCAGGATCCTGTCTAACCACTCTGTTTTGACTCGGCGGCCAATTTAATCTCGCCGAGTCTTAACTTCGCCTCCTCTTCGCTAACTGAGGTTTTGGTAAGAACTCGTGTTGCCTCACTGAGTTTACCTCGAGTTACAAGCCAACCCGGTGATTCAGGCAAAGTGAATAGCATAGCGAAAGCTAACAAAATCGACGGGATCGTTCCGAGTCCGAGTCGCGAAATGAGAATCTTTTTGGAAGAGATGTGAGGAAAGGTGTTGTCCACTAAATACCCGATACTCCAAAACACTTCAGGGAAAGTAGTCAAAAACCAGCGAGTCCAATCGGGGGATAACTCGGTGATGTAAACGTGAGTTACAGCTAGCGCGAAACTAATCCCGGTGTCAAGTAAAAGGTAACCAGTCACGAAGACGACGTAGTTTGGAGCTAGGCTGGTTACCAGAGAACCGAAGGAAAAGAAAATCGGAGACAACAATAAACTATATCTACGGCCAATAAGGTCAGATAAAGTTCCGGCGGCTAACGGTGCTAGGAAATGGAAAATGCTCGAAAATGTTAAGAAAGTTTCAATCTTTCTTTCATTGTTTTTCATGAAAAGGTCCCCTGTTTCGTTGCCCAACTCACCATATTCTGAAAAAAAAAAACAAAAAAAGGCAGAATTTGAGAATTTGTTGTTAAAACGAGTCATAACTAAAGACTGGGAGAAGGAAACTTACGTAAGCCTGCTAGAAATGAAGTCAGGGAGGCGAGGATTGCACATGTTAACGTGAACTTGGTTAAACGTGCCATGCCGGGGAATCCAGGAATTTTGTGAAGCATTTCACTGGGCAGGCCGAGGAACTCCAGAACAAGAAGACTATAATTTTCAGGGTCTTAGTTTAGCTTAATGATTGACGGGAGACAAGGAAGTCAAATAATAAGGCACGAGGGGAGAGGGTGTTGAAAAGATTGAATAGTATTCTGAAGAAAAGTAGATTATGAAAGACAACCCAACAACCTCTGGTAACCAACTTGATTCACTGGACATCAGAACATCTGCCTGGCAACTTAGAAGACATCATCCTTTCCTTCGTTTTTGTCTGTCTGCAGTGATCTTTCTTGGCAATAAGCAGCAAGCAATATGAAAAATTAAGGAAGTTCCTTCAAAATTTTCTTTATATTCAAAATATTGTTTTCAAATTCTCTAGTATGTACACATTCTTTTTCCTTACCCTCGTCTTAAAAATTTAAAAAGAAAAAAAAAGTTGCACATTTTCTCTTCTTCTGGTCTAAGCTAAATCTTAATCTTTTTGCAGACCAGATGGAGGCAGAAAATGATCCATCGACAAACCCCATACATTGAAATCTACGTCTTCAATTTTCCATTTCTCTTCGATCTGCCTCTTGTGGTTGGCAGATTGCTCTCCGTATCTGAATACCGTGACGCTTGTTTTACCACCGTGTGCAATGTTAACACCATCAATATACTGATAGTCATCCATTACCGACTCTGTCCTAGTCTCCCAAAAGACATCGTTGTCATCCTTGGTTTTCATCATCAACAACCTGGAATCCTCAAACTGAATCAAGAGACCAGACCTCTGGCTGAAGTAGCCCCAGATCGTGTGGTGGATGATCTCATAATTTGGTCCGCTTTGCGCCTCGCGGATTGCTGGACTCGTCTCGAGCTTGAGGATGAAGCAGTCTTCGCCGCTTATGATTTTCTCTCCTATGCATGTTGCGTCTATAAACAAATTGGCCGTAGACCTTGGATCCAATCCCTACTCAAAAAATGAAAAAAAAATAATCAGTCAAAATGTTGTTGCTAATCAATGGCAACGCTGAGGAGAAGAAATGCCTGTCTGTATAAATTGTAATGTTGCCTTGAGAATGAAAGGAAGATACCTGAAGGAAACGGCGCAAGGGCCTGGGAGGACCTTTTGAAATGGGAGTTTGTTGATTAGAGGAATGCCTCCAGGAAAGTTTGCCATTGCTTCCAGAAACCACCTTGCATCCTGATACCACAAGCTCCAAGCACCATAAATCCGGATCCTTTTGCCAGAGTACAAATCCACCCATTTCCTCACTGCTCTTCACGTTAACGCTAGCATCACCTTGGTGAAACTCTGATGCAGTAATTTTCACCTGCCCGGTTACACACATGCTATGCACTGCGTTTAATGCCTGTTGTCCTCCTGTAGCAGCCATGTATTGCTGCACAATGTATTTTGCTGTTGAAGCTTGCTGGGAAAGGGAAAAAATTAGTCAATGATTAAAGTCCTTAATAGAACACATATTTCCCAAATCTATTCATTTTTAAACTTATTTATCAAACGCACATTTCCCTGTCTCATGGTGTATGCAGAAACTGTTTTTAAGGACATGAATTCAACAGACATGTGTGATCTTTGTTATTTGATTCAAGGCAATTTAAGAAGGGTAATGTAAAAAATCGAATGCAATTACTGGGGGACTGTTTTAATGACAAAATAGTGTAGAATTGACACAAGGAAAGCTACATTCAAAAATGATTGAAGAGTTTTTGAGAGGAGGGTAAGAAATGATATCCTTACAATTGAGCAATCTTTGACAGGTTTGTGAACAGAGTGGCCCAATTGCACCTGGAGAGGGATAAGAGGAGATCCTACAAGGTAAAGAAGGAAGCGTAGCTCGTTAATCCGACCTGCAATGACTGGTTGCGACCACTTATCAGAAGTTTGAGCCTTCATCCATGTTAACATGTTTGCCAAGCGCACTTGAAGATTGCTGCCCATGCTGGTGAACATTTCTTCCGGTACTGGGACCTCGAGAACCGTCTCAAGGCCATCTTCTCTGTCAATATTTGGACAAAGTTTCCTCATTTAACAATTTCAGAGACAGGAAAAAAAAGAAGATAGATAATGAAGATATCAGTAATTGGTTAGAGAATGCAACAGAAGGAGAGAGATTTCGAGTCAAAACGCCAAGTACCCTTTCTCCCCCTGGATCCTTTTCCTGAGAGTGAAAAAAGGGGAAATACGTGGGGAAAATGAGACCAAGACGAATTTGCCTAAAGGGCTCTCCTTGATTGTAGGAGTCGTGTGGGCACGATTTATATCTTGAGCTGATTGTTTACAGAGCTACTAATTAGGGGGGAAGAGCAACCCGAATTGTTCCAAATGTCATGCCAAGTGCTTATTCAGTATTGGCTTGCACTCGTTTAAAGCTTTGAGATTTGAGGCCCCAAAATTCCGTTGACTAAGAAGCCGAGCTTACATCGTTTTGGTGCATGGACCATTTTTTCCATGGAAGAAGGATCAAAATGCATATATTAAGACCCTCTCACTAAAGGAAGAAGTTTTTCCCAAAAGGAACAGCTCTCTTTGCAGGGATTAGCAGCAGGAATAGGAAATATCAAGAAGTATTACTTTCTCCTCCCTGTTTTCCAGTAATAGCTCATGCTTTCTTTCCTCTTACCAGCTTAATTACAGAAGATTATGCAAGCAATTTTAAACCTGCTGAAAACTTAAGTGAGACAAGAATTAAACATGTGATTTACATTAAAAAAAAAGGGTATTAATTTAGCTAAAGGCCGTTTCCTTAATTGCCATTTCGTTCTACCAAAGGTCGCCATATTTCATTGGCAGAGGTTGAAGAAGATTTCACACACCAGACGAAGACGTATATATTAATTAGCAGTAGAGCAGCCAAATTGAGTGGTCGGCCATCATGACTTATTCACTTACTGTAAACAATTCATCCAATAAAAAGGAAAAATTGATTAAGGATGCCACTCAAGTCTCAAGGAAAAGTAAACCAAAAAAACTGAAATGATAATGCTAACATTTACAATTGGGGGTGGGGGGGTACTGAACTGTAACAGTGCAAATCTATGTGCATCCTTTTTCCAAAATGAGATGGAAATTGGAAAGTAACAAGTTGGGGTATCATTAATCGACTTTTCTCACGATCTAATCCAACTTGATTGTGCATAGAAACACTGTTATTTTACATTGGGTTATATATGTAGAAGATGGCGTTTCGAAGAACGCCAGTTCTATGCTTCAGCATTGCTTCTCGGCTGAATTTCCAAGCCTTCTTTTTTAGGCTTCGTCTTCCTGGTGAAGAGTGTCTCTATCTCTTCCAAGGACCTTCCTTTGGTCTCTGGCAATAGGAAGAAGAAAAACCACCAGGCCACCACAGCTATTCCTGCAAACATAAAGAAGCTACCTCCGATGGTAATTGCTTTATAGATTGAGATAAAGCTCATGGAGACCGTCGCATTCATGACCCTGTTGACAGCCACACCGATACCGACTCCTTGTGCCCTTAACTTCAGAGGAAATATCTCAGCACTGTAAACCCAGGTGACGGGCGCAAGTCCAATTGAGAAGAAAGCTACAAAAATATATGTAGATGCAATGCAAAGGCTTAGTGCCCATAAAAGCTTTTCCCCAGTTCGCTCTACCATGGTCAAGCCGAATCCTAACGCTGTCAAGGCTACAACCATTCCTCCGGTGCTTATCAATAAAAGGCGTCGTCTCCCAACTTTGTCTAGTAAAAATGTGGCTACTAAGATGAACGTTGTCTTAGTAAGCCCTACCCCAACTGTGGCGAGCAAAAGCTTGTCCTTGCCGTCGACTCCGGCTTTCTTGAAAATTCTTGGACTGTACAAAATGACAGCTTCGATGCCGGTTGCATGCTCGAAGAAATGGATTCCGATGGCGGCAATCAGGATCCAACGAACGGTGGGTGTAGGCAGCAAAAGTTCCTTCCACACGCCTTGGCCGCGGCTGTTACTAGGAGGCTTGACAACATCCTGGATGCAATTTGCATCTATCCCAGCTGCAACTTTAATGTCACGAAACCGAGATTCAGCTTCTTCTTCGGTGTTGGAAACCAGCGACAGGATTTTCCTGGCGTCACTTAAACGACCTTGTAGTACTAACCATCTGGGAGACTCTGGCATTTTCAGTACGCCAAAAGCTAAGGCAAATGAAGGGATTGCTGCAACGCCAAGCATCATCCTCCAGCCAAGTCTCAGAGTCAGTTTTCCAAAGAAATAATTGGATACGTAACCAAGTAAGATGCCAAAACTAATGCAAAGCTCCGGTAGAGAAGACAATAACCCTCGCGAGGAAGGAGATGAAATCTCTGCTGAGTAAACCGGAGCAATCATTAGGGCAAAGCCCACGCCAACTCCAGCAGTGCATCTTCCGGTCATCAGGATGGCATAGTTTGGGGCATAACCCATTAAGATTGCACCCAGAAGGAAAATTATGGAGGCTAACACAATTGTGTACCGACGTCCAATATAATCAGACGTTCTTCCCGCCAGCAGCGAACCAACCAGGCCGCAAAAATTCAGAATTCCGGCTAGGACTTCCAGTTGGACGTCACTGATTTTGAGATCCTCCTTTATGAAAATCATGGCTCCGCTCATAACTCCAGTATCTAAAAAACAAAAAAGAACGATTTTCTCTAATTAATTCATGGATGAGAGATACATATACCAACCATTTCATAAAATCCTTTCTCTGAAATAAAAATGCATGTTAACATAATTATGGCACGGATCTGAGTATAGAAATCGATTAATCTTGTGGACAAATCTCGAATATCAGCATACTCCAGTAAGTCATACCACCATTTGAGAACACGCACACACACACATCTTGCACAACTTGGATGAGTTTTCGAAGATCAGTGAGAGAGAGATATTACCATAACCAAAAATGATGGATATGAAGGAAGCAACAATAGCACATGAACAAGCATATTTGTTCAAGCTTGTCTGGTTTTCTCCTGCCTCGGCTGCCATTGAAACCTGAGTCATCTGTCTGCCCATCTTCGGATGTGTGCTTTTGTTAATTGCTATGACAATAATCTTCCAAAGCTTGCCGATTTTTATAGACGGATGGGGTAAGAGAAAATTAAGTGGAGCAAGATCTTGCACAAAACTTAGGTGGTACCCACCATTGCTGGTAATATGAGATGCAGATATTAGTTAATTTCAATATTGCATAGAAAGGGTAAAAAAAACTACTTACCCTTTTTCTCTATTCATTAATTTAATTACCTTTTTCTCTCAAAACATTAAATTCTTAATTTAACAGGCAAATCAAATACATTTTTGATAAATAAAAGATAAATAATATAGTTTTTCTTCATAATATTACATTATAAGATGTAGATACATATCTTTCCATCTGCAGGTTAGAGCGAAATAAAATATTAAATGTTTTATAAGAACGAAGGAGGAAATATGAAAAGAAAAAGGAAATTATAATTAAGAACAAAGAAATTTGTATTATAAAATCACATGCATAATTGATAGTGACCATTCTTATGTAGTCTCTTTTATGATTCTAACTTTATATATTTTGAATTCTTATAAGTAGTAATGTTTGAGTTAGATTAGAATTTAAGGTAGTTATTCAAGTGAAAAGAGAGTGAAATTGTTAATTTTAAATCTATTTTTAAATTATATATATATATATATATATATTGCATGCTAAAATATGAACTTATGTAATAAAAATAATTATAATTATAAATGATGGTTAAAAATTTGAGAGAACATCCCCATTAGGAGGATTGACTTAAGTCTGTGGTTTGCTGAAATTTTGGATGAATGTCAGTAATTAGCTATTTTGATCTGGTTTCCTTATTTAATTTGGATAAGAATGCCAAGCAATCTGATCAATATTTTCAACACAAACCGTCCGACTGATGCGCCATTGACTAGGCATCTCTAGTCAATTGGAATATTAATGCTATGGTAGTGATCCGCTCTCTTGAGTAATTGCTCTCAAACTTTCCACAATTAAGTTGATTCCAAAGGATTATTACCATGCATGTTAATTTCCTAATTAACCCAAATCTCATGTAGTTAAAAGAAAAGATAAGAATGGTCTACGTGGGTAGGTTGATTACCCTATCTCCAGTGGATAACCTCTCAAGAACATTCGTGTATTGGTAAAGTCAGGATTTTGTGTTTGGGGGGTGAAGAGCCGAAGACAATATAAAGTAATTTAAATGAAAAAAATTCATATGAAAGTTATACAAATAAATTCTGAAAATTATTTAAAGAATCAATCTTAATAATTTACTTAAAAGAATTAACTAGTATAATCATAAAAAATATAATAATGACAATAATCCCACTTTCTAGATAAACTAACAACAAATAAAAATTAACAAATATAATAACAAAAATCTCAATGAAAAGCAATCCATTAAAAAATATTAAGGGTTATCAATTCAAAATTCCATGGGAAGCAATTTCTTAAAATTAATCACAAAAATTAAATACAATATCAATAAACAATTCAATGAGAAAACAATCCCGAATAAAAAACTTAATTATTCATAAGAATCTAAGCAAATAAAAAAACACATAATTTATAGAAAAGCAATGAAATAATCCCTAAATAAATAAGTAATAATTAATATTAGGTGCTCAATCAAATGCTTGTTTTGTTGTTTTCAACAAAAAATGACTAAGACGTTAAATTTTAAATCAAAATCACTAAGTAGAAATTATTAAATAAAGAAAAAATTTAAAATTGAAAATATTAAAAATAAAATAAGTAAATAATCCAAACTTACCACTTATTATATCGACTAGAGGTTTTCTGATAGAGAAGGCTGACAAGTAAAAAAGTGTAAAAGAAAATAAAATTTTGTTTTTATAATATTTAGTAAAAAGAAAAGAGAATAAAAGGGAGTGACTGTGAGATTTTAGAGAAGTAGGGATTGAAAATAATTATATTATAATAGGTTTTATTTTAGTTTTATTAAAATTAATTATTAATTAATTATTGTGAGATATTTAAAGGTAAAATTATTAAATTAAAAAATATAAATTACAAAAATTTTGAAATTATTGGAGGGGCGGGGGGCCCCCACTACTCCCCTCCGCCTCTGGTGCACTGCATGCTGGATACAAAAAAAATCCGAAAACATTACCTTAATTTAGCATGTAAGAACCTAGATAACAACTTTTTATTTACAAAAAAAAATATATATTTTTTAACAAAGATCTTTTTTTATTTATTTATTTTTTAATAATTAGAGAAGAAGAGATTCAAATTATGTTATTTAGATAGAGAATCATGTACTAATTAATAAGTTAAATATTTTGATGCTCTTTCCTTGATATTTTAATTTGTATTAAAATAGATTGCTCCAAGGGCTTATGATTTCGTCTGAAGTGTTACGGAAGGCTTGCTTGACATAACATTTCATGGAGCGTGCACATGCAAAGAGTCCAAGACTCTTTTCTTGGTGTCCAAAGACCAAACGAGAATAGATAGTTTAATTCCTCAAGCTAAGAACATTATATTGTAAATATTGGCTTCACCATCAATGATCCTCCGAAATCCCATTTTTTCCCATATAGTTGGGAAATTAGCAACCAAATTTTTCTTCCATTTTTGTGGGATTTGGTAAGCACTTTTTACAATCTACTTTATATATAAGGACGTCACTAACTGAGACAGGTGAAATTGCAGCAATGGATAATTTCACGTTAGGAAATGGAAGATACATCGGCTGTGGGGAAATTTAGTGTTGTCTTTCTCTATCCACTTCGACATGGTGGCATGGCCAGGTTGAAGTCATCTCCATATCATTGTCCAATGCACTGAGTCAAACTACCTACTGACCCATCTATCAAGTAGGCTGGCTGGTGCAAGATTAAAAATTCAATATCCCCTCGGCCAAAAAGTGGCTGGCCTTTTCCACGAAATGATCAGGCCCCAAGAGGCAAAGAGAGCTTGTCCAATTGCAGCCATCTGGTTATTAGTCAACATTGTCTGGCTAGTCCGACTGCCTGGTTGTCATCACCAAATTCTCGTGCATTTGGAAATCACTAACGAATATAGGTCTTCCAGAAAAGGTTGCAAGTACGTGCTCCACGCGGACATGCTTAGCCGGTAAAAAAATTGATCAGAATCAGATCTTTGTCGACTATTTCATATAAGTAGAGAAAGTGTTTATTTGCCACATGCGCTTCCGATGGATCGAGTAACTGCTTTAGGCAGCAAAAGTGGCTTTAGTTTTCTCCTTGTATAAATTATAATGAATATAAATCAAGTGTTATAATCCTTCATATATGTTTTATAGATAATAAATTGTTCGTAAGAAGATGTGATGCTTTCCGATATGCCATATCGCACATGTATGGAAAATTAGTGTCATATATGAAAAAAAAAAAAAAACGTTTCTAGGACCCAATATTGAAACTTTTAAGTATTAAAAAGAGGGTCATTTGAGGCCAAAAGTAATGAATTTAAATGGGTCAACTTGGTCCCATTTTCACTTCAGTTTTGTTTCCTTCTGTGAAACCAGCACTGATCTCTTACAGAAAGGAATGGGGTATATGCTGAAGAGGCGCATATGACGCATTTTCTTCTTCCATAACTCTCTCATGAGTCTGACCATTCCAGCAGTTCAATTCAATGCTCTAAGACTTTTCAGTATCTTCCAAAGAAAATATCTATTTATCTAATAGATCAAATTCCAAGCTTTGTTTGGTCTTAGATATTGTTTTGTTAGGATGCTGGAAAATCCTGGTAGGCCAAATCTAAAAGCAGTCAACTTGCAGCTGCTTGTCGTCTCTCTTCTTTTCAAACTGTCAACTTGGTTATCTTGCTTGGTTCCACTTCCATTACATCAAACCAAACCAAGCCAAAGGTAGCAACGTGGTGAAAGTCAGGCAAAGGAACTTAGTATAAGTCCAAATACAATCTCATCACCATCTTTGTTTATTTCCATTAGTGTTAGTATTAGTTTCAATAAGGTACTTTCCCTAGTTCCAGAATCCACAGGCAAAACAGGATGAAAATATCAAACACCAGCCTGCCTAATTTGATAAATTTCTGTCACCTTCGCAACTTTGGTCCGTTTTGGTTGTTCAAACTAGTGCACGAAGTAGGCATGTATACAGTGGTTTTTCCAAAGACCTAAACTTATCTGAAAAGGACCTTGCCGGTAAGTTGTACTTAGCTTTCAAGTAATAGGGGTGAAGATTTTCACGTTTTTTGCGCGTTAGGATTTTGCCAGCAATATTACAGACAGAATCTTAGCTCATCTTTGAAATAGTCTGCAGCCTAAAACAAGAACTAACCTTAGCCTGAGCCTGCAATGTTACCAGGAAAAATATAGCATTAAAGCATATACTTTTTGTTGATTTGATCTTAGTTGATTATTCGTTCTTTGATCGAGAACCTATCAATACATAATTAAATAACTTTACAAATGGTTTATTTTTGGTGCCTAATGAATGCCCACAACTTATTTTGCTGGGCTTAAACCTTAACATGATTGCCTACATCACCCCTCTTGATTTATGGTTCAACAGCTGATAAGCCAATTACCAAGTTCAGGCCTTACAAATTGTTTAATGCGGAGGGTTCCAGTGCCAGACAGTGCGAGTTTCTTTATATGAAAGAGATGGATCCAATCGGGGTAGGATTGGTCCAAAAATAGCCCAAACAAAGTGTTCAATCGGTGGACCTGCAACAATATCAGCCCTTTTAACAATAGAAAATGATGTTTCCTTTGCATTGTAATTAGTAGCCTCTAAATTCTCAAAGTCTGGAGTAGACCCCATGATTACTTTAAACCCTAACTCTTTTATACAAAAAATATTGTACTTGAACCATTAAGCCCAATGCCCATGGACAGTCTGTTAAATCTAGCCCCTAAGTTACAAGGCCAGAGGTAATTTTGGAGCCTAACTCAAGGAGCTTTAGAGAGCCTAAACCAGCCCTTCTAGATTGATTAACGTTCGGGATTTCAAAAAAACTCAAAAACCGACAATTTGAGACTCGGGGAGTGGAGTAAACAGACTCTGGTCTGTCTCTGGTGAGGGTTTAAGACATCTGACTAGCTTGGGAAGCCCATGGGGAGGCAACCATGTTGGGGACAATTGAGTGCAAAAGAAGCTTTTTCACTATGCCACAGTGAACCCTGTCCCTTTAAAAGGATAAAGGGAAAAAAAAAAGGGAGAAAACATATGGATGATTTTGTTTCCTTGGATCCCACCATGTGCTAGAGGAGGAGCTACTTCGGATTGACTTTCTTAGAGTCTACTCTCTGCCCCAGAGATTTATTTATTTTTTGAATAGTAAAAAAGCCCCAGAGATTTATTTATCCATACAATTCAAAAGAAAGGGCCCTCCTTTTCTTCTTGCACGCGTTTGAAGTTTCAATGTAATTAATCCTCTGCAGTCTACCCTATTTAACTTGGAAACGACAACGAACACTTGCTTAGTTACTTCATTCAAGTGTATTTCCTTTTGAATAATTGAAACAGAAATAAAAAGAAAAGGGTGGAGAAGAAAGAATGAAAGGGAACATCACCATTCCAGGCCTCAGGTCTAAGCCCGGTGCTAAACTTCTAGCAGTGGAAAATTTTTACCCATCATTCAAGAACAATAACTTCATAGGGTGGCCACTATCCCTAGCACTGGAAAGCTTTAGGCAGCCCCCATCAGGCTCCTCTGGAAGCATCATCCTTTCAGAATGACAATTCACTCATTCAGTTTTTACATTTGACTATATCAGAAAATAGTTACAGTAGCCAATTTTAATCTGTTTTTGAGTTTAGTAGCTGCCCTTTTTTCTTTTCTTTATTCCCCATGCAAGCAAGCTTTTGCTTTAAAAACAGACTCCTTTTGAAAAACGCAGCATAAAACTTATCATAACGTATCAGTCCCTGCATCAACATTCAAAATGCAGCATTAATACTTTTTGGGTTCCTTGGATACAATAATATTCTTTTGCCTCAACCCTGAGATGAAAACCAACGTGGGCAATATGAAAACCAATATAGAAACTTCAAGTTGAAAATCATTTTCTCCTTTCCTTTCCTTTCCTTCGTGTTTGTTTGCAATATTAAAATATAAAAGAAAGAGAAAGCAATTGGAAATCATTTTACTTGGGAAGCGAACGACCGTGAAATCCAACTTTCAGATACGAACTTTGTCGTGACTTTATTGACATTGCCTTCTTGAAGAATACGAGTAGTACATAAGGGTATTGGATTTAATTAACTCCAAATATCAATACTCTGATTGTTATCCAATTACTAATTACGATTCTGGCTTAACAAAGAAATTAAAGAAGCTTCATGCACGTGCAGAGTTCAGCAGTTCCAGGAACGTGCGAAAGGAAATAGAATCCGTCAGCGTACGATTGGATACACACCTAGATAGCCGGATCAGCATTATCATCACATTCCCAAATTTTTGTTTTAGCTGTTGGATTGTTATCGGTTCTGTTATCTTGGAAAGGCGGCTTCCCCTCCGAGACAACTTCAAGAAAGAGCAAAGAACAGTGACAGGAGGTGCACCGGTAAACCCGAGGGACATATCCAGCATATGTTTTCAGGGCTGGGAATGACTCGTAAAGAAAGGACGGCCTCCACAGGATTAACGCAAAGTGATGATGGAGAGACGTAGAAATTAGATATGATACTCTTCACCTCTTCCTTTTTTACAAGGGTAGTAGGCGATGAGAGGCACTGCTTTTGATGAGAACGACTCATCGAAGCCCAACACTTTTTTTTTTTTTTTTGCAGTGTTCGCCATGATTGCTATTATCAGGTACCCCATGGCACCGTGATGACCCCTCTCGACGGTGTAATCTTTTATATAAATCGAACATTTGAAATTAACATCGGCAATGAATCGTGAATAATTTTTCTTCCTTTATTGTTCTAATTTTTTTTCTACCAATGGGGACTCTAAAGAGAGGAAATTTGCATGGATTGAAGCTCAAAGTAGCGCTTAATTTTATAGAATAAGGTTGAATACATGAATAGTTGATCGACAAATATATTAACGTTAAAAGAAATTTCAAGTTTATTAATTTAGGAGTATTTTAGATATACAAAACAATAAAATCCAGTTCATTTATTAATAATTACCCATTGGTTTTAGATTTGACAATTATCCTAAAAATGTCAATAAATTAACCTCTAATTTTTCCAAAGATAGAGAAATGATTACTGTTCTCTTAAGTCTTAACCTATGCCTCTAGCCCGTTGAAAACATACTGATCATAAGCTCATGACTCAAGATTAACATGTTTACAGTAAACAATTCTTTTTCTTTTATCAATTATTGCTTGTGATTGGTGAATCTCCAACATAGGAGCATATATATAGCTACAATAACTTTCCTCTTTCCACCCAAATGACTTTGAAAATTAAACTTTTTACCAATCACCCACGCTCTTCCGGGATAGCGTGGAAAAGTGGTCAAAACTAGTGGTGAAGCTTCATTGCTTCAACATGACATTAAAAACACACACTCTGTTTTATGCTAGAATCTCCTCCTTTTTAACAAAAAAGAAAAAAAATACTTACAGCTTCATTCTTCCCTATATATATATAAGTTAAACTTTCTCAGACAAAACAGTTCATGTCTTGGACAATGCATATCGCTTCAAGACAAACCTGAACAGAGAGAGCTGCTACTCAAAGTAATCTTACAAAATGGCGAAACGTTTCAAGCTTAAGATATCCCGCGTCTTCCTTTCCTTGCAGTCTTGCCGTTCCAAAGACCCTGCTGATCTGCCATCAAAACCTGTCCGTTCATTCTTCAGACTTTCTTCAGTTAACCCCGACCCTATTACCCTCCAGTTACCACCACCACCACCAGCACCCCCACCCCCACCCCCACCCCCACCCGCACCACCAACGTCAAAGCCTCATTACTCCTCCCTGAAGCGTCACGTTTCCTCGGCGTTCTCATCAATCGGCTGCGGCCTGGGATCAAGATCATCCACGCAGTACTTCTCCGAGACTGACCGCAGCGAGTCACCGCCGCCGCCAACACCAGAGTTTCACTGGGAAAAAGAAGACAGATGGCACGTCATCGCCAAAGTTTACGACGATGACGAAACCCCTCGCCGCAAAATCTACAATACCTCCGAGAACGATGACGACGACTTTTTTCCTCCTCCACCGCCTCCCAACACGGAGAAGAAAAAACGACGATACAAGAAGAAGAAGAAAACGACACCAAAAATGCGCATCAGCACCTCGTCAGCTGACAGTGGATTGTTTAGCAGCGAAAGCTTTGACGAAGATGACATTTACGACGAAGAAACAGAAACCCTAGTTTCGTCTTCTAGGAGTTTCTCCACTGATTCCTCGTCAGAGTTCAACGCCAACCTAGAAACCATACGCGAAACAATGCCTGCGAGGCACAAAAAGAAGAGGAAGACAAAGAAACTTAAGAAAGCAAAAAGGTACGTTCCGAAAGAGAGAAGTATGAGGTTCTTGTCGTCAGAGAGCGAATCGCCGGCGAGGTTATCGAGTTTCTTTCAACGGATGATACCCTGCACGGTGGATGGGAAAGTGAGGGAGAGTTTTGCTGTGGTGAAGAAGTCGGAGGATCCCTACGAGGATTTCAAGAGGTCGATGATGGAGATGATATTGGAGAAGCAAATGTTCGAAGAGAAAGATTTGGAACAACTCTTGCATTGTTTCTTGTCTTTGAATTCTAGGCATCACCATAGGGTTATTGTCCAGGCTTTTTCTGAGATTTGGGAGGCTTTGTTTGCTCGAAGATCGTCTAGTTTTCGAGTCTCTTGTGTTCTTAATTAATGAACGAGTAATCATCAATATCAATAAATAATTCAACTTTTTAACCTTTCTTAATGTTTCAGTCAGTGTTATTATGAATTTATTGATATTCCATGATTCATATGACCGTCAATCAAGGGCAGAGAAAATTAAAAAGGAAAAGCTTCTAGGCTTCAGCCTATCCTATCCAGGATTGTTAACCAGAAAACCTGTAAGAATGTAAATTTGGAGTTTGCTGCCGACTGCAAGAAAATGGGTCCATGCCTATGAACTAGCCAAGTTAGTGCCACCTTGCATGCGCAAGGCCTGGGCTGCATTGGCGTTTCTTTGTATTTATTGCAGTTTAACTTTTCTTTTTTGCTTTTCAAATTTCACCGGCCTTCAATGCTTCCATTTGCATCGTTCTAACTTGCAGGCTTTAGTTTCTATATTTTTTGTAGAAATATTCTGTTTGCAGAAGGAGTGATTGGAACCCGCCTGGGACCTGGCTAACCCAAGTATGAAACCAGGTCCTCCCACTCAATTTTCCACGATGAAGAAGAACAAAAAGGTGCTGCTGCACACGGCTGATAAGTAATAAACGAGTGATGAATAATTTTGTGGACAAGGTCAAGGGTCATAATCCAATATGGATTACAAAGCAACACGTGGATGTTTCTAAGATGAGATTGAGAGATTTCAGAACTCCCCAGCAATTTTTTTTGACCAAACGCTGGATTGGCTGATGATTAAAACCAGTCCAGGACATCTGAAAGATGTTCCCTTAAATTCGTATACTGATGCTACCAATAATCTCCATCTTCTCCCGCTTTGCACGGTGATTATTCCCTTGCACATGTGTTTTCCTTTTTTTTTTAACTCAAATATCATGGTCCACCTTGTTACACTCTAGGCTGAGACCCCCCGGCCCGCGATCATTGTTTTATGCCAGTGTGCCCCCATGATGGGAAAAGAAAAGGACTTGGACCTCATTCTTTGTTAGCTGAGAAAAAGGAAATTCATTACCTTAATGCTCCATAATCACGAAAATGATGGGTAGAAGATCAAGACTTGATACTATCTTAATTTTTTTTTACACCAACCATATCGATTGAACCAAGTTCTTGATATAAATTATACAACACTTATATGTTCATCAAGGTAGCCCCCTGCCCCAGGGCTGTGCACTGGGCTCGTTTGCTGCATGTGCAGATCAATGTCTATTAACAATCAATCCGTACTTATCTCTGTGGAGGCATGTAGGTGTGGAGGTGAGACGACCAACTGCTTCAGTAAAAGCGAGAGTGTCTGTTTTAACAAAGTTGGTGGTTTCATAGGGTCAGTTCTGTTTCGTAAATGGCACGCAAAGGCCTGAGTTCCTGGTAAATTTTTTACACTTCACCAAACAGAGAGGGGAAAGAGCTCAAATTTTAACTGCCAGTAAAGGATAATTTCGATGAGAGGAGCATACACGGTATCAGAGATTCTTTACCAACCCAAAGAAACTGACTAAGATGCGCACTTGTTCCCATAAAAAAAAAATATGACAGACAGCCTTTTTTTACCTCTTGGGCAGCTTAAGATTTGATCTTTCGAATATATGATATATCCTACGTATCTGGTTTCCAAGCATGCCAATTGCCAGCTCCCCCCTTTTTACTGTTTAGTGTTTAATCTTATCACGTTGCTGCCTGTGAGTCAGTTTTAGTCACTGTTAGGGAAGCTCATGGTTGATTTGTCGTTGGAATTTCCATTTTCTTAAGCCTTGGGATTTGGGAATCGAAATGAGTTAGAATTACGGAGATCTGCTTTGGGTTGTTGGCCTTCTTGGTAAAATGACAGGTTTTAGAGTCGACCCAGCAGAACAGGGATCGGACTTCGGACAATGGAAACAATTTGTAGCACACATTGCTTGGGAACAACAGGAGTTGGTGGCTTTCCAGCCCAAAATTGGGGCCACAAACAAAGTTTACCAAGATGTTGTTCAATAACTACTTTTGGTCTCTTCATGCACATATTGCACCAGACCTAATCGGTAAAGAAGCCCATGAACTATTACACGTTCTAATTCATTGTCCTAAACTAATAGAAGAAAAAGGAGCGGGAAGTAACATTAATCCACAATTTCTGGTACATCCGCGAAGAAATTACCAACAAAAAGTCTTTGATCGTTGATCAGCTCAAACAAATCCGGGATTGGTCCTGGAATCACAATTTCCGAACAGCATGTTGAAGTTGGTATAGTTGATAATGGCGGCGTCGATGGGGTACCTGAGCACGAAACCATCCCCTTACCAACTGTTTCGCTACCACAAGTGCTCATTCGCTCCTCTACTGATTCTGAAGTCAAGGGCACGTTCTCTTTTTCGGAAGGCGTCTTTCTTTTGATCCCAGGCTCCTTAGTTACAGCTTTTGGTAAACAATTGGGCAAGGTTTTGGAACTGTCGTTGTAGGAACTCTCAGGCGGTGTTCCTCCACCACGGCCGATTCCACCGTCGGAAAAATTCTTTGGCGGCGGCGTCCCTTGACCTTGGTGGCTTGTCATGATAGTTAAGACATATAGCAATGGCTCTGTTTCTTATAATAAAAAATAAAATTTATATAATTAAAACGATACGAATAAAACGATAAGAATGAAACGATATAATTGATAATGATAAGTAGTAAAAATTTTGTAACGTTTCAAATTATAATCTAAATTGTCAAATCGTAATCTAACAAAAATATAGAATTCTATATATTCATATTTTAACTTATTTGTGAAAGATAACAATTAGATGTATTTATTTATATTTTTGGTAAATGAGAAAAGTTTCCCAATTAAAAGGATGAAATGAAATGAATTTGGAAACAAGTTTGGTAAAATTAAACAGATTTGGTTCAATGAATCTCGAATATATAAAAAATAACTAAAAATAGTATTTATATATGTTTCTTTGTTTAATGATAGTGAATATAAAATAATAATAAATTCATTCTAAATTTTAATCCATCGAAACCGTAGCAAAAGTTGATTGAGTTTTGTTAAAAATGCTTCAATTTTCATATGAACGATTTAATCTGTCATAACTTTTACAAAATTCATCTAGGTTTGTTCCGTAATTGAAAAAATAGAGTGAATAACCCCTCATTTAAGATTTTCTCACTAATGTGAAGAATCTTATTAATTGATATTCCTCTCAATACATATATTAGCTTTCACAACCTGTACATAAAATCCGCTGTAGCACAAACGCTTGGTGAAGAATTATATTCTTAAAATCCCGGGTTCGAATCCCGGCAGCGGAAATTTATTTTTGGAAAAAAATATTTTTATCTCGTAAAATGACTAGAAACTTCTTAATCACAGACGTGGCAGCCCTTAGTTGGTCATCAATCCTATTCCATCACGTACTCTTACAACTCGGAAGCACAGAATCCACTCTGAAAACAAAAAAACTGTGAAGAGTCCATCCAACGGCCAATACGACGGAAATATTTCTAGTTTGCTCATCATATACGATATTCCAAGCATTTTGATTTCAACATGAAACTAGAAAGTTATACGACATTAACATGTTAGCATTGAGGTATTTGCAGTAGTGGTAGATAACCCCATCCAGAGTCTAATTTTTGGGTAATCATACATCAATAGAGAACAATTCATATTATCACTTGTATCACCATGAGAAACAAAAATGCAACTACAATTAGTGAATCAAGAGAAACAGACTTTTGGATCTTTAACTTGTAGATGGAGGTGGGGGAGGGGGTGGCATTGACATTTGTGGCATGGGGGGCCTTCCAACCATTTGCTGTGGTGGTGGCGGTGGTGGCCATTGTGGTGCTCCCATTCCCATTGGTGGGGGAGGTCTTGAAAGAGCAGACGCTGCCTGTGGAGGCGGTGGCGGTGGCATATTTGGAGGAGGAGGTCTGAACTGCATATGCTGAGGCATGACTGGAGGTGGAATTGGTTGACCTGGTTGCTGTGGCTGACCCTGCCAAGGTGCTTGTCCAGGAACCTGCATTGGTGGGAAGGGTACACTTTGTGGGGGTGGAGGACGAAGTACTGGCATCGGGCCAGGAGGAACAGTACCGTTTGCAAAAGGTCGTGGAGGCACTGGTGCACCTATAGCACCATTGGCCTGGGGACCAGAGGGGAGTGATGGAGGTGCACTTGCAAACAAAGTATGGGGCCTGCTCTTCTGGGCATTTGGGTTGCTTGCAGCCAAAACCCTCTCTGTCTCACAAGAATGGCAAGTGAAATTTTTTTTTTTAAAAAAAATATTTTAGAAAAAGTTCCAAAACGTACATAGCAATCTATGTGGCAAAGACAATTAAAAAAAAGAAAAAAGAAAGAACAGAGGGACCAAGGGGAAGGTGGGATGCAGGTGGAAATACTCACCTGCTGGGGTGCCATGGCGCTCCCCTTTGGTGTCTTTCTTATATGCATAAGAAACTGTTATTTGGCGGTTACAGAGGTATTGGCCATTCATTGCCTGTAACATCAAAGAGAAAAAGTGAACACATTTTGCAAGATAGATGAAACCAAATCAAAGGTATTTAGACTTCACATCACATATTGAACAATAAAAGCAGTGACAACAGCAATAACTATTTCCATTTAGCAAATAAATTTGTGAATGATAACAAATTCTTCCCAACTGTTAAAAAGCTAACACCAGGAACCAAACTAATCAGTGAGAAGTTATGCCAAATAAGATTCCAAATCCTATATTGATTTGCCATGAAGCTCTTTAAAATTGAAGGCAGAATGTACAGTTGTAAACAATTATGTTACTCCAAAAATTCACCAAGAACTCCAGAAAAACAAAATCGAGGTTTCATCCAAATGTTCTCATGATGTAATCTTGGTAACAGTTCACGTAAATGCAAGTGGCAATGCAGAAATACCTCAATAGCTGCATCAGATGCCTCAAATGAATCATAGCTGATAAATCCAAAACCACGTGAATTTCCTGACTCTGGATCTCTCATTATCTGATCACACGGTGGTAAATATCAGAAACCACAAGCAAGTAGTGGAGAATAAACAAAATGCTGAAAAAAAAAACTATTTTAAATATTTAGCAACTTCTTATTCATTTTCTGAACCCCCTATCAATTCCTTTCAAGATATGAGCAGAATGAGACTAGGACTCACTATTAGTTTTTGTATCATTCATCTCTCCTGAAACAAAAATAAGGTATATAAGCATTCCAGTCCATCTAATAGATTATGTCATTGGATGGCCATGCAAATGTGTTCAAACCAAAATTGTCTTTAGGAAACCTGGTTGCTCATAACATAAATAGTCCATCCTACTGAGTCAATCTACCCAAAAATTAATCGCTTGAATAAAAAGCTCCCCCTATTTGATGAACTGAAAAGCACCAAGTCCACATTTCAATTATAAGATGCAACAAAAGGTAAATTCTCCTTATATTTATTATTTCACATAGGTACTGGCAAACTCTGTTTATAAACTTCCATAAGGGTAAATATATACTTGTGATTATTAGATGTCAATAGAAGCATTTCCTAGGAAATGTTTATTTAACCATGAAGTTGAAGAGTAGAGCCACATGTATTCAAGAAATACAGTCAACAGAAGCATATCTCCAAACTAAAATATCAATTACTAAAATTTTTCTTGTTTTTCCTCCTTTTTTCATCCCTTTACCAGTCTATATGAACTATTAAACCAAACGCTATCAAGTGAGTGACATGCTAAGCAAAACCAAGAACCTCATGATACAAATAAAATTAAGAAAAGTAACAAGCTATTGCTGCTCTTCTTCCATCAATTATTACATCTCACAGATTCTAACATCATCTCAACTCAACATCAATCATGTATAAAATTATGATGGCAAAGGCTTTAGTTCAACCCTTTATCTACAAGGCTTCAACACCCTTTAAAGTTTCTTTTTTCTCAAAAAGACCGGAGTAATGGTTGATTAATTATAAATGGCATCAAGAAGCAGCAGAGCATCAAAACTAAACAGGAATGTGAAGACATCCAGACATACACGTTGATATATGGAGAAACCAGAGGTCATTAATCTATGGCATAACATCAGAAAAAATGGAATTAAATCAAAAGGAAATTAGAAAGCCAGTACCTTGGGATTTGTTACAATAACTCCAAATGCACTGAAAGTATCATACAAAAGTTTCTCATCCACATCCTGCATGTATGATCAGATAATCACAAAGTTAAAACAGGAAATCTAGTCAATGGCATCTCTACACTTCTAATGATATAATATGCAATACTTACGGGGTCAAGGTTCCCTATAAAAAGGTTTGCACCAACATCCAAGCTCTTTTTATCTTGAGACGCCTGAGATCGATCAAAGTAGAAAAAACCATAACAATTAATCCAAAAATAATGATTCTTTAACTCCAAAATATGGCAACATTATTCCCATTTCCAACATAATCAAAATCAAATTTCATACCTTATTTACACGTATTGGCTTTCCATAAAGCTTAATCATGTTGAGAACCTTAATCGCCTACACATTTGACCAAATGAAACTAATTATTCCAAAAGCAAAGACATAAGGAAAAGGAAACCAATGGCCACACGGTCCATAAAGGAGTAGGACTTACATAGTCAGCATCTTCTTCGCTTCGGAATTCTACAAATCCATATCCTTGATGCAGGTTTGTCACCCTATCTTTTGGCACGTAAACATTAACTGAAATAACAAAAAGAAACCAAAGCATTTCCAATTAATTCACTCCCAATAAAGCAAAAATAAACTTCAGTAGCTTAAAAGTAAAATATAAATTGACAAACTTTAAGATTATCAAACGCACCAACGGGACCAGCTTGAACAAATAACTCCCATAGTAGCTCCTCAGATACCTGAAAAGTAAAAAAAAAAAAAATGAAACTATAAGATAAAGAATATTGATAAAAATAAGGTGAAAAAAAGAAAAAAGAGAGAGAGAGAGAGACAGAGAGAAAAAGGAAATTAGCGGGAACCTGAGGATCGAGATTGCCGACATAAGCAGTGGCGTCTTGGTTCCTCTCGGCGGAATGTTGACCAAGCAAGTTCGCTCCAACTCCTGGAGCGATTCGCGTAGTCATTTTGCGTGGATTCGCTGTTCTTCCCTTCTCTTTACTTTGATGTCTTCGGTTCTTTTGCTAAAAACCCTGATTATGCCCTTCTCTTTCGCGTTTCTGGTTTCTGCTCTCCGGAGATTTCTGACCTAGAATTAGAGAGAGAGGCTAGGGGATGGGTTGCATTTCGTGGTGTACTACAAGCCCAAGTTAGGATTTTTAATGTTTTTCACATTGGCCCATTTAGTAACGGGCTTCTAAGTCTAATCCCTCGGCAGTTTGCCCATGAACCGTCGAATTTGTGTTGAGGCTAAGGTCGAGTAATGGACATCCAGGCCCCAACAAAATACGATACTTTCCCTGCTATGTTGGCCCATTTAATAGATAATGGGCATTTCTCTGCCCATATACATGTGGGCAAGTATTTACAGGTTAAAGAGTATATTTTATAATTTTACAATGCAAAACAAACAGTCTAACATTTTGTGAGAATAAAAGTTATTCACAAGATGTTAATTAAATAAAATTCACAAAATGTTAATTGAAAAAAAAAAAAAAATCGCAAGATATCGTATGACAAAAAGTTGAAATTACAAGAATATATATAGAATTTACCCAAATTTTTATCAGAACCACATACCAAAATGCATTTTCTTTTCGAGTACATGATTATTTATCATTTATAAATTTATTTCTGCAATTGATTTTGCATAATAAGTTCCTCAGGAAAACAAAATTAGTAGTACCAAATATCCTCTTGGCATACAACAGCTAACGGTATTGGGAACAATTCTGTATATTGGAAATTGGAAATCCTAAGGAGCTGTGACGTCCTTTACTTGAAGTAGCCAATGTTTTTACTGTAAAAGGCTACAGCAACCGAACCTTAGCAGTCAAGACTGAGGAGCAGTACTTCAGTGAACATGTAAACTCAGCCTTTAATTGGTTTCAGAGTAGAAATTTTCAGTTAGTGTTGCAGAGGATGCTCGGGTTGCAGCCACACACACTGAAAATGGCGGGGAATGGTTTGAAGACATTCATCAACAAAAAGCATTTAAAGAGACATAGAACAAAGCTCAATGTCGTGGACAAACCAAACTAAAATCCAACAAGGAAAGAAGTTTAACCAGAAAATTCATTGAAATAAGTAAATTGTAGATTATTAGAATGTTCTTTTCCTTCCAAAACAAGTACACCCATAAAACAACAAGCAAAAAATGACATCGATCCTTACAATTAAAGCAGAATTGATGCTTGTAAAACTATTTGCAGCTAAAAATCATCACCATTCAAGCTTTAGTTGCAGCTTCACCTGAAATTAACATGGCTAATCGCATACTTCATCACAAGTCAGATCATTCTCAGCTGCAGGTGAAATGAAAGCAGCTTGACTCAGCCACAAGCAAATAACAACTAAAGCCCACCCCACCTCTAACCTGTAGCCTCTTTAGCTTCTTGAGCTTCACCACCACCAGCATTACCAGAAACCAAGCCAAGTTCCTCCTCAAGCTTCTTCCAAGCATTCAAAAAATTAGGAGGAAACTTCTTCTTTACCGTCCTGATCAACCCTTTCGCCTCCTTGATCTTCTTGTTCTTCACCAACCCCTCCACCAAATGCTTCAACGTATTAAAATCTGGGATCTTATGCAATCTCACACTTTCCTTAAACACCTTATAACCTTGCTCATGCAACCCATTCAAACATAAATAAAACACCAAAGTCCTAAAAGTAGCCGCATTTGGATTACACCCATTACCTTCCAAACCTTCATAAACCTTCTTAGCTTCATCCAACATGCCATTCTTGCAATAACAAGTCATGAGATAATTATAACTAATCGTATCTGGCTTCAAACCCATGGTACTCATCTCGTCAATCAATTCCTTCACTTTCTCCGGCTCGCCGCCTTGCAAATTCATGATCCTAACATTATAAGAAGCAACATCTAATTCACAACCATTCTTCATCATATCACTCCACAACTTCTCAGCCTCTTCTGTTTTCCCCTTCTTATACAAAGCATTTAATATTGTAGTAAAAGTAACTGCAGTTACCTCCACGCTTTTCCTTTCCATTTCTCTTAAAACCTCAATCCCTTTATCGGGATGACCCGCCTCGCAATAAGATTTAATTAAAATCCCATAGGAAACTTTGTCAGGTGACACACTGCCGTATTTTTTGGGAATTTCTTTGAACAGTTGGGGGACTTTATCGAATTGCCTCGAATGATTGCAAGCAGAGAGTAAGGAGTTGAAAGAAATGGTGGATCTGGGGGTACCAAATTGGTCCATCTGATCGAAAGTTTTGATCGCATGATCTAACATGCCAGCGATGCCATAGGATCTGATGAGAGTGGAGAGGAAGGGCTCCTGCGTAATTTTCGGGTCGGTTTTGTGCGACTCGATTAAGGATTCGATGTCGGAGAAACGGCGGGACTTCGCGAGGCGGCGAACAGTGAGGTCTTGGGCGTAGCGGGAAGAGGAAGGGGAAGAGTAGTGTTTGGAAACGGAAGAGTAGATTTCGAGGGCTTTGTCAGGGTCGTACTCGGTGCGGAGTTTGTTTTTGGCTTGGGAAATGGAAATGGAAATGGAGGATGAGGCCGTGGCGGCGGTTGTGGTGGTGGTCGAAAGGTGGCGTAGGTGGCGGAGAGGGATAGAAGATGACATTTTTGAGAGGGTTTTGGTAAAGGGTTTAAGGTGGGAGAGGAAACGAGGCCGGTTGGAGTACTCGGGCCAGTGGTCAAGCGAGAAAGGAGAAGAGAAGTTAAGGTTTTAGGGTTTTAGAGGAGTTGGCCAATTGGGGAAATATTTTTCTGAATTTCTGTTTCCCGGTAGGCAGCAAAGTTCCGGGCCTCAACTCTTTCGTGGCTTGATTGCTATTTTTGTTAATTGTTACCTGTTATATGATTTTTAAATTTATTACTATGAATAAGGTAAATAAAAACCAATTTTAATTATTTTTTTAGTACTTTAAAAAAGTAAGTATCAATTGATAACATATAAATATACTTTAAGATTGTATATTTGTTATTTAAAAAAATCTTTTTTGACGTTTAATAATTTAAATAATGTACGAAAACTATATTTTCACTATCATATGAAACTCTCTTTTTTTTTTCCTCCTTTTTGTCCATCTTTTAGATATCCCAAAAAATATTTTTTTCTCTTTTTTAAACAACTAACACTCTTATTCTCTATATTATAGTTTTTTTGGTATTAAAAACATGAATATTTATATTAATAAAAATTTCACAATTTGTAATATAAAATAATCAGAAACAAAAATTTTATTTTAATATCCTTTAAAATAAATAATAATAATAATAATAAAACGAAAAGAGTACCGTTTTCCTTCACAATCAGTAACAAACTAGTACGCCTCAGCTATTTAGATTAAATGGAAGTGGTAAATTGAACATTACATTTTTCCATTGTGGTTGGATGATTCTGGTATCAAAATGCTTAATCCATTATCCTATCAGCGAGTTTGAAAATCCAATAATGGAAATGCCGTACTAATAATAAAGTTGCTTGATTGTGAATTTCCCAGGGAGACAATTCGTCGGCAGAGCATTTCTAACTTTGGTATTAGCCCAAGCTTCAATCATTTTTCTTCCAAAATCTTAAAGATGGTTCCAACACTAGCTGTGCCAATCTCATACACCTCGCTATACGTGCAAAACCAACATAAGATTTTAAACACTACGTTACCACATCCGTCCAACTCTAAACTAGATTAATATATTAAGCCACATTCCGTTCGCTGTTCCGTTCAGTTTAACAGCTAAAATTTAGCAGAGAATTACACCACAGGCTGTCATCAACAAAATTCAAAAACCATCTTATATTTAAACCTAAACATGGAATCATCCCAACTATAACGCTAAATGCATTGCGCAGAACATTATTAGGCATCATACTCCTCCTGCACAAACTTGTTCTCTGGGTAGAACACGGCAATAACTTGATTGTCACCAAATTTCCGCCCGTTCATTGCAGCTTGGGCTTTTCTGGAACCTTCAACGTCCGAGTACTCAAGAAATACCTATAACATCAAAGAATTACAGTCAGTAACTGGGGAAAATGCATATGTGAATTTCTTATAATTAGCATATGTAACATGACCGAAAAAGGTGAGGACTGACCTTCCCAACACCTGCTGATGGTTCGCCATTTAGATTTGGGCGGGGGATGACAACATTCACCAATACACCTGCATATTAAGTGTGAAAATTTCGAATCCACAAAAAACTTTGTTCAAAGAATTAGTTTGAGAAAACAGTATCAAGAAAATATAGATCAAGGGTTATGGTGTCTTCAGTTGGTGTATGTTAAACATTCTTTATAGCAGAATGTGGAACTAGAAAGGGCTGTAAGACAGAAGAAATATGAACACAAGAAACAAAGGAAATTAATAAAATATTCAAGGGACTCTGCATGTTAAAAAGGAAGGCCAAAAACAAAAATGATGCACAAATAGTTTAAGAACTTTACCATGTTTCCCACCCTCTTGTCTCATGTCTTCAACAATGTCGTCATACTCCTCATCATCTCTAAGATCATCTTCACTGAGTGCTTGAGTCAAGCAGACAACCTTTGTGGGCAAACCTTGTGGTTGCAACATAAGCCTCTGGAAAAAGAAAAGGATTCAGCAAATTAGCCTATAAAAAAACACCCAATACTTAATCCACAGCCCATAATTGCAATAGAGTGACAATATAAGATAATAATACTAATACTTAATGTCACCTGCAGAGCAATCTGCTGCTGTGCATGCTGGAGTATACTCTCTTGCTCAGGTTTAGGCTGGGTAGTACCTTGGTTTGCTCGCCTAACAGTGAGAGTTTTATCACCCATTTTAATTCCATTTAGAGCAGCACAAGCAATGTCTGTAACTGACAGATCTTGATAAACGCAAAAGGCATAGCCTTTTGAGTTTCCCGTTTCTCTATCTTTTACCAGATCAAAACCTCGTAGAGGCCCAAAAGACTCTAACAACTCCCTGATCTGTGCTTCTGTGAAGTAATAGGGAAGTCCTCCCACAAAAATACGGTCCGGACCCTCAAGCCCACCAGCAGAACCTGGACTTAGACCCACAGCCGCTAGATTAAGATTGGGATTGGGTTGGCTCGGACCAAGGGTTGCAGCAAGCGAGGGGTTATAGTCACTGGGTCTCCTCACCTTCACAGGTGCTCCCTGGAAATTCAAAAAGTTAATACAGCTTGTATCTAAACAAATTTAGAATGAAGATCCAGAAGAAAATAAAAATACCTCAAAGATAATCCCATCTAAAGCCATTGCATTACTGGCTTCCTCAACGGATCTCATCTCTACAAAAGCAAACTTCTTTTCATGGTTTATGTAAACATTAACAACAGCATCCCCTGAATGTAACATAAAAGGGTGAGCAACTAGAGAAAGAAGGCAGGTAGTTCAGTCATTCAACAGACCAAAAAAATTTCTGTATACCTGGACCAGCAGTGTTTCCACCAATTGCAGCCATAACCTGACTGAAATAGGTTGCAACTGACTGTAATATAAAATTAAAGGTCAGTACCAGCACCAAACGCAAACATAAGGATAATTATACTAACAATAGTGTAAAGTAAAACCTGTTCATTGGCTGTAGGAGGAAGCCCTCCAACATAGACCCGACGAGCATGCCTAGTAGCCTGAAATCACAAGATAAATCATATAACTGTCTGTAATGTGAAAAAATATATTTTCAAGGCTGTAAACTACAAGGAATGCATAATCCTCCAAACCTGCTGAGTCATTGCCTGAATTGGCATAACAGGGAGAGCCCCAAACTGCTGCAGAAGACCAAAATTAAACAAAATTACAGGACAAAGAGCAAGCCCACAACTATCAGATACACGAGAGAAATACTTACCTGACCAGTTGCTAGAGGAAACATGTTTGGAAACACTCCAGGTAGGGCTGGATTAGTCCCAGGAATCTGGCCTACAAAGGAAATTCAGATTTCATATAAGGATATAATTGTAATTCAGGGTAGTGTTTCTATAGTTGTTGATTCAACAAATGGACATTTATGCCTAATTTCCCATAGCAAATCTAACCTCTTAGAGATTAAAAAAGAAAAAGAATATATCATACGCAAGTTCTGGAGGAAATATTTGCAAGACTACCCGAAAAGGCAATAGTGGCCAGTGGAAAGACGAACAATACCATTAAACTGGTGCATTGATCCCTCCTTGTACATAAAAGCTACAGAAGTCGGCTCACGCCATTGCCTTCTTACAACAAAGACAAAACCATAGAAACAAACAAACAAACACCAAACAAAAGACAAAACCAAAAACTCTCTCAGTTCCAGAATTATTTCACCAAGTAAAAATATTTTTAAAAAAAATTAAATCCCTACCAGATGACCGCAGCTTAAAAGTCTATATATACAAAATGGGAGAAAAAATACAGCTTACCCAAATCACACCAGTATTTTGATACGACCTTTCCATAGTAGATCAACCAAAAACATAAGTAGCAGTTAACAAAATATAACAATCTTAAATTTTTGTGAAGGCCTATGTACCTGTAATGGCAGAAGCACTAACAGCAGCACCAGCAGCACCAGCAGCTAACATTGCTGAAGCAGGAGGTGCCATGTCAAAACCACTAATCCTTTTGCTGCAAAGTGCAAACATATAAAGTTAGTATATCAGGGACAAGAATATAACTGACATAAACTGGGAAAAAACTTCACACTTTACTGCCAAGACTTAGACAATAAAATTAAGAGGAAAGCAGTATGCTAAAATTTACAAAATACCGCTTCAATTTCTAAAACAAGTGAAACTATGTTGTTTTATAACATACCTCTTTGAGGGTGAGCGAGAGCGGGACCTTGAATTTGATCTGTGTTCAGATCTACCCCTTGGACGAGACTGGAGCCTGTGCCTGTCCTCCCTGTCTCCATCAAAATCCCTTCGTCTGTAAACAACATTTAAAAAATATAACTCTTTCAACAATTAGCAATAAAAACAAAGAGCATCATACAAAAAGATGAATCAGAACTCAAGACAGCTTGAATTGATTAATTATGCTACCTGTCATAGTGTCGACTTCGATGATAGTCATCATCGTCCCAATCTCTTCCCCGCTCCCTCCGCTCACTCCGTTCCCTACTTCGATCCCTATGACGATCTCTGTTATGACGGTCACGATCCTTTTCTCGGTCCCTATCCCTATCCTTATTTTTCTCCTTGTCCTTGTCCCTTTCCCGGTCCCTGTGGCGATCACGATCCTGCTCCCTTTCCTTATCGCGGCTTTTCTCCTTTTCCCTACTTCTAGAAGACCCTTTCTCATAATCACCAGTTCCATGCTGCAAATAGTTTAGTCACATCAATAATAACAAACCTGAAATCCACAATTATATTGCTAAAAAATACCTGATTTAGGAAAAATATACCTAATTTATGAAACAGGCCAAATTCCATGAGCAAAACCTAATTCAAACTAAACTAACCCAAAGAGATTCACCGCTCAGGAATGAGCTCCAAATTTTGATACAACTAAAATTACAAAAAAAATATATATAGAAATTTAACCAATATAACATTCCTCCAAATTTCTTCTAAAAAAATTAGAGACAAAACAAGCAAAAACTGATATCTGGAAAAGTAAGGGAAAAAGGAACCCTAACTTCACGCGATCTCGTCATGGGAAACATACGTACCTGAGATTTGGAACCGCGTTGATCATCAAGGCCGCCGTGACTACCTTCGCGAGGCTGAGGAGAGGGAACGCCGCCGTAGCTGTTTTCTAGGTCCTCTCCGCTGCTTTGGTACCTGGCTTCGTAATCGGTCATCTTCTTTTTAGCGGTTTTGGTTGGGTTATTTTTTCAGTTCGACTATTTTCCTACCGTTTTTAGATTTTTCTTTTTTCGGAGGAGGGAATTTTGGGTTTCGGATACTTCTATTTAAGGAAGACGGGAGCGGCACTGCGGAATGGATTATTTTATTGTAAAATTACGATATATTTTTGTTCGGATTCCCTCTCGTTACTTTAACGTGAAGTACTTCACCTTTGGCAGCCAAAGCTTAGGCTATTCTAAATCATATAATTAATACCGTTGTAATCTCTAAGGTTTAATTATCTTTTTTTAATTTTTTTTAATTATTTACAAATTTAATTTCAGATTTTATTTTTGAGTATTTGACATGTATGTAATGCTGATACACTCACTTAATCATAAAATGTCACTTAATAAATGTATAAAAATAAAATTTTAAAATTTTTCAACATAATTTTTTTTAAAATTATGAATACTTATTTTTATTTGTTTATTAATAATCTAATCATATTTAATTTATTGATGTTATATAAAATTTAGAATAAAATACCTTGATTTCTTAAATTTGAATCGAAATTATATAAAAATTTATTAATTTTTAAAATAGACACTCCGCTCCAAAAAATTATTTTTCATTTGATACATAAATTTAACAATTAGTCAACTGTTAATATTTTCATCAATTTACTGATGTGACAAAAATAAAAAATAATTTTACTCTTAATTAATTTTTATAATTACAATTATATAATTTTATTTTTTTATTATTAAAAAAAAAAAACTCCTTATTGGGGAGCACCGGAGCTCCCTTAGGGAGACTGATCAGCACCGGTGCTCCCCTGGGGTGCCTAGGAGCATCGATGCTCCCCCGCTTTGGGGAGCAAAGGGTTAAAGCAAGCTCACAAGGGTAGCACCAATGCACCTCTCCTTTGAGGAGCATTGGTACTTCCCTCCTTTAAGGAGCACCGACCTTACTGAGCTTTTTTTTTTTTGTTTAAAAATATAATAATAATTTTTTTAATTAATTAAGAAAAACATTCTAGTTTTTTCATTATTTCTGTTAATAGTTTGTAATCTTTGGACGAAATATCTATTTTGAAAACTAATGAACCTATACATAGTTTCAATCAAAATTTAAAAAATCAGGATATTCTACCCTAAAATTTATACATTTATAATGCATCAAATATAAACTCTTTACTGCATTTGCAATTTCTGAAATGAAAATTTGATGTGATATGTGAATTTAACAAAAAATGAGGGTGCATATTCAAAACACTTAAAAGAACAATACGCTTGAGAGAGGTAGATGAATTTTCCACCATCATAAGATGCAATCACAAAATTTCTCGTATAAAATGCAAAACAAAAAATTTGTACATAATCTGGTCAACTAGCTCCTCTTTGCAACTATACCTGATCTCGTCAGCAATTCGATGAATGGTAGTATATACAAATTAGCTTGGCTTTCCATCACCACTTTTCAAGACCCACCAACTGCTTTTATACTCACAAAAATCGCTCATGACCTGCAAAATGAGATAACCTTTTAGAATATGACTGAGGAAATGATGGATCAGATGCCATTGGATAATATCCGATTACACCAATCAATGCAGATGCCAGATAATATTCCAAAGCCTAGTTTTGTTAATGCATGCCTACTTGTATATAATTATTAACCGGGTTCGGTTTAAGTTATAAATTACTGAGTTACCTTACAGAATGAAAAGAGAACCAACTAGTAAGATTTTGCCAGGGGGATATACGGTACACACATCAAGCAAAGTCCATGTTACGTAATGCCTGTCAAAAGATAAGCATATCTTGAAATCTTAATTGGCATAACAACCTTTTCTTGTATGGTTATCTTTATGGTGTTCCACATACTCTTAACACATTCATCTTAATGTTAAATTCTACTGGGATGACAGCATGATAATGTAATAGCACAATCACTCTACTATTCTACTTATACTTTCTTACATCATTATATACACCTCATGTGAGTAATGCCACAAACATATAATCTCTTCATGGTGAACCATGTCTAATCCTGAAGGCAATCTAGTGACTCTCACGGAAAAAATCAAAACCAATCTCAAAAAACAAGATATAAGCTAGTTCGATAGAATACCTTGTTATACTCATTATTAGAAATTTCCCTCTTTAGACTAAGAAGGGCAGCAGCTGAGACATCAGCCTTCTTAAGCTTCCCTTTGACACGAAGAAGATTAATCACAACTTCCCTGCATGGAAAGAACAATTCTGATGAAAAAGAGGGATTTTGTAAAAAGAACATAGAGACCATAAACATCTCTTCCCATTTAAATACTAATTGAACATATTTATGTAACCTCAATGGATCATATTCTGGATGCTCTGGGGATGACCTCAGAACAAAAAGACCACCATGAAGCTCTACTGCAACTTCACTTACGACTTCCTGGAGCTCATGTTCAGGTGCATCAGCACCATATGCTGCCTTAACTACCATTCTAGCATCTGCCTTGGGAAGGGTAGACTGGGAAAGAGCCAAATCCCTTAGACCTTTGCGAATCAGTTGCAAGCTGACAACAAACAGGCAGTGCCACAAAATTGTAAAGAAGCTTTCATCAGTAGAAATTAAACAAGCTTACATATTCAATATAGGATGGGATGAATGAAATAAACAATCAAGTTTGAAATGTCTACTGTTAAAGCCTCGAACAATCATACCTGCAAACTTTGTGAGTTTGAAAAACCTTTTTCAGGGCCTTTGGTATAGCTTCTCGAGTTTCATCGGACATTGTCCTCCCAGCTTGCACTGCAGGTGCAACCCTTCGCACACCTTTATCAGAATTCATTGCTTTTTCAGGCTTAATAACTGTGCCAGGCTTTGTTCTACTAGGGCCACCTTTTGCACCTCGACAAATATGATTAATTACATTATCTTCACCAGCTCTCCAAATCTGTTCCTGATTCTTCACAATATCTGGATAGAGTTTTTTGAATCCTTCATCAGCATTCTCTTTCAACTTCCAATCTTTGAAGGATGGCCTTTCTATGGCTAAAATTTTCAGGAAGCCTTTCACCTCTTCTTTGCGACTTGGGGAAAGGGCATGTACTTGTGCTAAGCTTATTATTGGATTCTTGCTAAATAAAAGAAGCACATAGTCTCTGGCTAAAGATTTATAGGGATCCTCCGGAAATAATAATGAACTCTTGGGAACCCAGAGTCCTTGCACTAATAGAGCATGCTTCTGAAGGACTTCAAATATATCTTCAATTGAGGCATCCGGAGCAAAGTGCTTAAGAGCACTGAATCGGTGAAATGGAGGTCCCTATTGAGAGAGGAAAAGGAATTGGAAATATTAAATGGGATAATACACAATAATGTATGGCGTTAGCAACCCAAGCAATAAAGTTTAATAGTTAAAGGCTCAGTGTTTCTTTTTTGAAACTAAGGTTAAAAAAGTAAAGGAAAAGAAGAAATACTGGTTAGGAAAAAGCAGAATTTTATTATTTTACTTAATTTAAAGCAAATACCATAAACCAATAAGATAATGATCCTATATTCAGACAATCAAAAGCACTAAAGATGCATGTAAGCAAAAGCCTAAGTTCAGTGGGCATGGATATGGCAAAAGTCTATGTTAGGTCCAGTTTTCAGTGCGAACTTTTAGGAGGTAGAACTGCATCTTATTATATTCTATTATATCTGGCAGCAGCCAAATCAGACAAACAAACACACACAAAAATTCAGGGTGGATTCTCTAGTTGAACAGACCTCAGACAGTAATTTCTTCAAACGTTCTTCCAGCGGAATTGAAAGCAACAACCTGGAAAAAAAATTCAATAGTCTTTAAATTATTAAACACAAGGAATAGGCAGATGATGCAGTTTCCATCACATAAGAAAACAATGAACATATCAAACACAGAACAACGGGGAAACATACATATAAAACAAAAGGCAAAAAACATACCAAATTCCTTTTCTTTCTTATATACCTATGGAAGCTAGAAACAGAAACTAGAAGGGTAGCATACCTTCTAGATGGACCTTGGGCTTTATTGTTGTTGCTTGCTCCAGGACACAAAGAGTCAACATAATCGTACCTAGAGATCATGAGAAACTATTAAAATCAATAGATAATAAGCTTATTGATGCTTCAATACAAAAACTTCAAACTTCGCTTAGAATTCTTAGCTTAAGGGGCCAACAAACAAACAAGTGATGAGTAGGTAAAGAACATACGGGCTCATGGTAAACTGAATTGGACAGCTTTCTTCTGCCATCATTCTCTGCAGATACTGAGCAGAGAAATCATTCTTGGAGCTATGATACTTGAGCGGAACCCAACACTGGAACAGAAAAGAAAAAGAGCGAAAAATAGGAGTAAATCCAAGTAATTTGTAACTTTCAGAATACAGAACAAACTCCAACAGTAACTCATGTGACTACAAAGTTGGTGGAAAATGCAGCAAGCAGTGACAATATCCTATAATTACAAGCCAGTGGATTGCTCATGTTTCAGTGTGACATTAACATATAATTAAAAAGAATAGTGTGACTAACATATACAAGTGAAAGAAAGTAAAAGTAATACCTCTTTATCATCTGCTTTTTGCTCAGTTGAGGACTGCATTCTCTTGTTCTGCATCAAGCGTAATACTTGGAACTCATGCATTATGAAATTAATAAGCAAAAAGCATTTATGGAAAAAACTGAAAAATCAGAATTTTCACCCAAAAATACTAATAAATATATGGAACAATGGATCCAAAAGCAAGGTACGTTTCAGACATATATTCTGAACCTTAACTTCAATATCTCACAAAATATATCTTGATAATCAGTAATCACCTGCTTGGTTGATGAACCAGCTGCTTTCCCATCATTAGGTTCTTCTACTTTAACAGTAACTTCTGCATCAGCTGCAGCTGCGTTCTTTCTTTTTGAGACACTGGGCTTGAGATGACACATCGATGGTCGGAGCTGAACAACTGCATGAATAGGATTCAGGTGCAACTGCAATATAAAAATGATCTTAGAACAACAATATTTGTCAAGGATTTCAAAAACTAGCCTCTTGATTCTTATAACAGGACTAAGTAATGCGTATGCAAGCAAAATCAAAGAAGACTAGCAGAAGATCAACATTATATCTGCTTTGGATTAATCATTGGGAGCTTACAAGTCAAATAGTATTTAAATAATTTCAAACAAGCTCATTGAAGAGACACTAGATATGCATACCTTATCGCCCATTAAAACTCCAACAGCATAGCCAGTTGTGCGAGGTGGCAGCCATGAAGAAGATAAAGTCTAAAAAGGAACCATAATACATAAAATCAGGCTAGGACGCAAAATGCCCAAAAAGATTATAAAAGAAAAAACACATTTACAAGCACTAGACAAGGTCACAAACGCATCAAAGCCACTCAACAACTGAATTTTGTTTCATTAGGTCGAAAACCAACTTAGTATGCAACTTATCAATAGATGGCCTTAGCAATATGTAGAACTTTAATCAATAAAAAGGCTCTAAACGCATTTCTAAAAAACTATAAATCTATCAATAAATAAATAAATTAAAGTTTGTTAAAATGCGAAATCTGAGCCAAACCTGCTTTGTCATCTTCAATCTGCTAGCACGTTCACTGTCATAATTGTTGGAATCAACATCGACCGCCAAGTCCATTTCCACTTCCCCACTCGCAGGTTTCACTCTTACCTACAAAATAAATTTACAGTTATATTGGTTCAAAAAAACAGTGCACAAACAAATTTTAAAAAGAAAAAAAAAAAAAGCAAACCTCCTCGCAACGTTCATCTAATTCGTATGGTCGCCAGCAAGGCCTTAAAGGATATTGCAGAACATATAGCTGCAATTTTATTCCAAAAAAGAGAAACAATTAAGCGAGGCTGAAATTTAAATCTTAAAAAGGAAAAAAATAAATAACAATTAAAGTACCTGAGTGTTGGCGTCGATTGAGGGAGTGAAGAATACATCGATTTCGCGAACAACCATATCTTCTTCTTCTCTGTTTCCTTCATTCATAATCACATCCTCTTTTGCTTCCTCTTCAATCTCCATCTTCACCGCGCCATTCGAGAACGATTGTTCGGTTTTCGTCTCAGCAATCACCGGCGGCTTTATATCCTCTTCTTCGTTTTCTTTCTTCCTTGAAATTGATTCCGGTGGTGGTGGTGGTGGTGGTGGTTCCGGTTTCGGTCCGGAGTTGAGGGGCTCTTGTTTGGATGACGGTTCGGGTTTCGGCTTGAAGTTTGGTTTTAGCCTGGGTGCGAATTTGGAGGATTTGGGCGCGAATTTGGTAGTTCGGGTATTAACTTGGCTAGGACCGTCGAGCTCACCTAGATCGTCCAGGTCCATTTCCGACGTTATATCGGAGTTGCTCCGGTGATTGGCGAGGGTATAGGTCTTTGGCGCCGATAATGCTATGACTGTGAGTTGTAAATCGCCGAGCGAGTGTCAAAATCAGTCTAGCGGCTTCAGGGTTTGGCTTTGAGTGTGGGCCTCAAATAGCATGAGCGATTGGTCACAGGCACTGTGCTGTCGTTTTGGAAATGTGCTAATAATTGCAAAATTATTCTATGAAATTAATATTTAAAATCGAAATTATGGTGTAAGTACTAACCACTTGCTAAAATTTCTAATGTTCCTTTGCTGTCTTTTTTTTTTTTTACTACTAAAATTTGGTCTAAATTTGGTATTAAATCAACAAAAGATACATAATCTAATTAATGTATCATGTATAGAAAAACTTAAACTTGCTTGCATGAATCATCAACATAATTTTGGTAGGATGGTAGTCAAACTATTTAGGTATAGTTTAGTGCGCAATGAAAAATTTTGTGGTCAGTAAGATAAATTTACCGTAATCAAGATATTTTATTGTAAAATTTATTTTATTTGATAGTGAAACCTATACTTATACAAAACAAATGATTAAACTTTAAATTGACCAAATACTTAAACTTTAGATATCAGGGAGATTGGGAAAGAGCTCATAAGAGATAGTTATAACATGAACATATGCAATTGTCATCCTATTCACTTCCACTATTGAATATTGAAAATGCTTACTCACAAATATAATAGTAAACATAGCATTGAGTTAATTATTTTATTCCGATGTTCCAAAAAAGATAATACTATTATTATTTATAAAAAAAAATCTTGAAGAATGAAATTTATAAAATGACAAATGATTTAAATTATTTGACAAAAAATTTCTTAATAAACACTTAAAATCTCGTGAACTAAAATTGTTAATTTTTCACCTTAACTTGTATTGATAAATCTAACAAAAGGCTGCATATATTTATAAGTATAGCAGTGATACCATTTTCTTGCAACATTAATTAGCATTCACCTCCATTGACTTAAAGTCTTAAAACAAAGATAGCAACATTAATTATAATTAGCATTCACAATCTCCCTGGGCCCTCTGTGGAAACTTGTTATCTGAGCTGAAGACAGCCGCAGCTAATTCGGGTTGGGCTATTTCGGCATCATCGCTTTCCGAGTATTCCAAAAAACTTGTTCGGTTTTGAGCCCAATAGGGCCCAATTTAGAATTATAAGAAAGGTCCACTTTAATCAGTTATATTGGGTATTGCAGCCCAACTTTGCAAGTTTGATCATAAAGGGCCAAGTTATTTTCACTTAAATAAAAAAAAAAAATCTATGAACCAAGTTGATTTATGTAATTAAATTATTTTTTATTATTATATTCAAACAAATTTTTATCTTTTTATTTGAATCCCAACAACTATGTTAATACCAATTGACATTTTCCCTGCACGTGACATGATATAATTACGTGACTCACATTACACTAATTGTTACGTGATCATGTCAGTTGTCATATAATTATGTCATATTCTACACAATTAAAAAGTTTTAGTTAACATTAGCTAACAGCTATGAATTTTTCATTATGATTAATGGTATGTAAGAGTATAAAAGTTAAGAATTTGTTCATATATTATAAAAAAAAAAAATAGTTACATAAATAGATAGAGTTAAAAAACTTTTTAAATACTCGAGCCATGCATATGCATACTTCGTCAAAAAAAAAAACTTTTATAAGAAATGATTTTTAGTTTTTTTTTATTTTTATTTTTCAAACTAATTAAACTTGACTCAAGTGGTTGGTAGCTAGGAGGAGCTATGGCAGTTTGTCTATAAATATTAGATTCAAGACTAGGAGTTCTTTTATTTTACTAAAAAAATAAATATAATAACTCATTAACTTTTTAACCTAATTTCAATTTGGATGGTGTCGCAGCAATATTACTAATTGTATAAAAGTTCGTTGAATTTGATATTAAACACAATTAAAAAAATAATATAATATTTTTAGGGTAATAAAAAAAGGTTTTTTTTGAAAGTCATAATAAAAAATAAATAAATAAAAGGGTTATTCTCCTATACACAATCAAAATATTTTTATCACTAGCTATACGTCCTCAGTGATGTAAACAAAAGAGACTTTTTCCAAATCTATATTTTTCCTTCCAAAATTAATAATATGGTTGAAGAAAAATTACAAATCTTGAATCCATAACACATTCTTTTATTATTGCTTTTATAAATATATAATTTCATTATGTTCTTGACCTCTTGAAATCTTGGCACGTGTATCGCATGGACACCCATGACATGTCACGCCTTTTATTTTATTTTTTTAAAAATCCTTTTCCAAGTTTTAAATATTTTCATTAACCTTTAGATACAATATAGTAACAACATGAATTTAAATTTAAGCTTAACCCATTGAACAAAGAGTAAAGTCTTTGAGTTCTTTGCTTTGTTAAGAGAACTATGTCTTCTAAGATGGACACTAAATCTCTCTTAAAAAAAAAAAGAAAAAGATGGACATTAAATCTAATAATAGGTGAAGAAATTCTTGCAAAAAATTCTTTATTATATTAAGTATAATTTCATTAAACTTTTAACACGGATATTTAATTTAAAATTAATTGATAATAAATAGAAAAATAGTTTTATATTTAAATATTTAAAATATTCCTAATTTAATTAATACAAGCATTTTTTTATCAGTACTGCAATACTCATAGAAACGATTCTTGTTCTGAAGTACGAAAATGTAATTAATAATTAATTACAATAGAAATCTTTATTATATTTAATATCTTGAAGTGGCAAGTCCTGACTTTCGAGTTGAATCGAGGAGAGTAATTAATCTTATTACTGATTGGCAGCTCGTGGGAAAACGTTTTGCAATTTGTGTTGAAGAAAACATCATTCCATTCAGTCAACCTATAAAGGCTTGAATCGATGTGGTTTTGTCATGATACTTTTGTCCCGGAATTTTCTTTTGGAGAAGCAAACACTGCTGCGGCTGTCATTATTGCCTTTCCTTCCTTCCGATGTTGTTATTTGCATGGGAGATGGGGGCTGCTGAATGAAAGTAGACACAAAAAAAGTTTATACAAAAGAATATAATTTACTTTAAATTAACGTCATTGTCCGCTCAAGGTTCTTCATTTTCCAGTTTTATTGTATATCAGTTGAATCCAGCAAATCCTGTTTGACTTTAAAGCACCAGGAGATGGAGAATTCAACATTCAAATGTGAAAATTTGCTCAGCTCTGCTTTGGAATGCCCTGCTGCATCAATGAATTCCACATTCGTAATAATAGCACTATTGACTCTTTTACTGAAAGCTTCATTGCATGTGTAACCATTCTCTTATCTGAAAGCACTTGGCTTTTAGGATGGTAAAAACAGGTATACCTAACAGCCCCTTGTGATTTCCATCTCCAGTCAAACAAGGTTTTGAGTATAGATTTTGAAGGGGGAAAAAAGGCAGATTTCTCAACCATTAATTATCTTTGTTGAGAAAGCATCGGATAATTTTACTTCTGAGAAGGTAATGGCACCCTTTTAATTGGATGATTGTTCTTCTGCTCTTTGTTGATTGATCCAATCATGGAAGATTTCGCTGGAACTCTTTCTTCACTGCAAGTGGCATGTAGCTGACTGCAGGAGAAGGGCTTGCTGCCTGTGCAAATGTCATTTTACTCATATCTAAAAAATGAATATTTCACAGCCGAGGAAGGGAATATGTTTGTTTCTGGCATTGATTTTGAGCTTTGAAAAATGGTTTAGTCCACATTTATGGACTGTCATGAGATTAGCTACCCTTTCTTTAAAAACATAAATTCAGTACTTATTTTGTCATAGCTGCAACATCATTGCAATGGGACATCATTGGAACCATGAACATATCCTGTCCTTGTCAATTAGCAAAAAGAAGAGAGTAGAAAAAGGGTAGGGGTGAATTGGGGAAATATTGAATAAAGGATGGAATCAGCTTTCCCTAGTGGACATCTTTGAAAATTGGGGAACTTGTTAGAAGAATAAGATATTCACTTCCGCTACTTGTCTCTTCTTATCTATATTTCCAAGAGAAGACTCAAATATATGTATGATTTAGAAGTCAATGGCCTGTAGTTTTCCATTAGGTAGCGTGACCTGGTAAACCACAAGGACTAAGAAAAATATGGCCTTTTCTTTAGTAGGGATCTGTTAAAGTGTAAATACTGCATTGCAGACCTCTGAACTTTTCTACTACCCATGCCAAGTCTCGATTCCCGGGTTAGTAACTGATGGGAAGTCAAAGAATTCAGATGGACATATGCAGTGTATTAGAATTAACCTTAATAAGCAAGAAAGGGAGAAAAACAACTTTTTAAATCCTGACTTAAATATGCCTGGAAAGACAAGTGTGGGAACATAAAGAAAAGAAAAGTCTAATAAGTTTCTTAATACTATTCTAAAAAAAGGAAGAAAGATAGTCAAGTTTCTTAATGGTCCATTTTTTGGTCGTATTAACAGTAACTTTGCAGAGAAAAATGCAGTCAATTTGGTAATCTGGTGCTGTTTCCAGCACCCTGATTAGTCCTGACTCATGAAGCAGGAAGCCTGGCATTGCTGCCGGGTTGCTCTTATCACTGTAGTTTTCCTAGAAGCGAGCTTTTGGGGGTATCTTTCTCCATTAATCAATGGAGAAACAGTTGCTTCTCGTCAGATACCAAAAGCACTTAATGCTTTTTACCTAAGCCACTTTGCCCTCATCAGGTTCTTTCAGGAAAATGGGGCCTGGATTTTGGCAGATTGGCCAGTAGAAAAAGACAATAAGAGAGATAATGGGTTAAAAAATAAATCTCTTTTCCTTTACAATCCTACATGTATTTGCACTAACAGGACACATTTCCTTGCCTGTTTAACTCAGATTAGAACCAAAACCCTAAAGGTTGGCCAAAGATGAGATTTGAAAAAGATTGTGCTCGAACTTCAAAGTCCAGAGGTGCTAGGGTGATTGGTTATCAGCAATGGTATTAGTACCTAGGCTATGCTGATTAACCTGAGATTCTGATGGCAAACGGTGATTTACCATTTAAAGCAAGGATGGATGGCCTTGGCCGTCTCTGAACTAAGAAAAATAATATATATTAACATCGGTGGAGGGCCCATTCTCCTGCCTAAAATAATGCCGAGTTTGAACTAGAGAAAAGAAAAGCACCCAAGTCAATGCAAGCTATGATGGAGTGCGTAGAAAAAAACATGCCGGCTTTTTGGTTGTATATCCCTTCAAAGCTCCTACTTGAAACCCCAAATCTGATCGTCGTTATCCTAAACTAAATCAAGAATCAAAATATAAAATCATGCTCAAAATCTTTTCCTTCGTGTGTGCTGGATCATGAACATTAACAAATACAAGTAAATGCGTGTACGCCAAGCGCTCCAAATGCAGCCATTATCATCAGCTCCTGGAAACAGCAAAATGGTTTTACATCCTTGTCACCACCCTTAAAAGAATTTCAATCCCATTCTTAAAATATGGGCATTTTAAAGAGTTTTAACTGTTTTTTTTTTTCTGACAAAAAAAGGAATGAAATCATCATGACTACAATATAACATTAGACAGTCGGGTATCTAAAAAACTTAAACTAATGAGGATGAATGTAAGCATATGTGTTCTTCCATAAGGTAAGAATCTTATGATCTCGAAGTGAAAATTGCAGCAAACTTTACTAATACTGGAGAGGCAGTCCTGGTTTTGAACAGGCAAGGTACAAGCAGTCGGCAGCTTTAAGATAAATCAAATGCCATAGGTTTTGTTTTTATGTGCATCCCTATTATTGATATCAATACAGACAGCTCTTTGCTAGCAATGCACAAACCCCAAACCAGTACCACCCACCCCTTTGGAGAAATTGAGAGAGAATTGGGATTTGGGGGGTTTGCTTCGGAGGCCTAAGAACAAGTTGATGTCAATGTCTTTTGTCAAAGAGTTTGCTTGGAAACAAAATCATTGAGCTCGTTGAGGTAAATCGATAGGCCATAAGTAACATTCACGTTATACATTCGATTTAATTAAATTTGAGGGGGGAACAGAAAAAAGATATATCCTTAGTTAATTCCATTTCAAGTTTGAAGGGTTTCTGATTTAAGGTACGAGGTACTACTACATAATTATTTCACTTACCGAACAAAGGGTACAAATATTAAATTTTGTAATTAAAATTTTTACCAAATCAAGTAACAAAAATGATCTCTCAACATTGACAAAAATATTTTGGCTTTGGTAGGTGATGCCTAATTCATTAATGCTTAACTATAATTCGTACATGCTTTAAATATCTAATTGCCCAACTCTTTTAGCTATCAAGGTCTCCTGTTAATGACTTGTAAAAATAATTAATTTTTCAAAATCCAATCATATATATTACGTAAAAAATTGTTGTTGTATATATATATATATATATTAAATCGTATTAATAAATATATACAAAAAGAATAAAAAGAGATTATTATTTGAAAGATACCACAAAGTTGCTGTACCCATTGGTGGAACAAATTTAGCATCATAATCAAAATTTATCATGCAAAGATGTGTAAATTTTCTTGGCCACAATCTTATTTGAAGCATAAAGCTTTTTTCTTTTTATCCCCTCTAGATTTGAGAATAATTCTTGAACAGCAAAAAAAATAGAAGGGGATAAATGAATCAATTCAAGACATATAATCTCTCTTTATCCATCTTAAAAAGAAAAAAAGAAGAAGAAAATCCACATGATTAGTATACATAAAAAGTCCTTTCCAGACAAGGTGCTCTATTATTATTTAAAAGCAAATATATATATATATATATATATATATATATATATATATATAAAGGCAACAATCAAACATGTTCAGTCCTAGTGTGCCCACACCACGTGTCTAAATATAACTGGGTATAAACAGTAAAAAGTTCCACTCAATGATAAAAGTAGTTTGACTTTACATGAATTTAAAGCAACACCATGGACAACGCCTCAGCTCTTGTGCGAAAGGAATGCAGACCAGTTCACTACACGACAAAACAGGAACCCTTCCCCGACAACTTGTCCGAAACCCACAAGTAAACGGTAAAATAAAATCCCAAAACTCATTTCAGTTCTTAAACAATGTAATAAGATTAGATTAACAGTATATCAATCTCACTTAACACAAATATTTAAACAATTTCTTTATATATATTTTACTGGGTTTTTATTTTATATATGTTCTTTTGTTTTTTCTTCTCTGTTCTGAAAAGTAAGCCAACAAGAGCAATTAGACCAAACAACTTTAGCAAGATCTCTCTCTTTCTCTTCCTTTCTCCAAAAACTTTCACATGAAGTCTCTATGTTTTTTTTTCTCTTTCTCTCTCTCTTGTCTCTGTGCTTTTTAAGCCGCCTTATATATCCATATCTGATTCTTGTCCTCTGTTTTATTGAGATATTTGGTGTAGTTTAGATTGTTATGTTCTTTGATTCAGCTTTGACCGTTGGATCTCTCAGCTGCAGGGGTTATTGATTGGATTTGCTTTCTGGGGTTTTTATTTTTTTGGGTTTTTGGATTGAACTTTAAACCTTTAGAGCTGAAAGAGGTGGTTTTCAGTGTTTGGGTTTAATGATTGAGCTCCGTTGGGTAATGTGAATTTTGGTCAGAGAGCTAGCAGAGAGCTGGTAGGTGGCCTAAAGAGAAAGAAAGAAAAGCAGATTGACTGGTAGATAAAAGGAGAGGAAGACCTAAAACCAAAGCCCTAGAAAGAAAAAAAGCAAAAAAAAAAAGAAAAGAAAAGAAAAGAAGAAATACCAGCTTTGTGTATGAAAAAGATAGTTTAGAATTGAGAGATAAATGCTCTAGATTTTCACCTTCTTTTATTGTCTAGTAGTTTGATTTCGAAGAAAACTCTGTTTTAAGCCATGCCGGTCGACTTAGATAATTCCTCTACCGCTTCCGGTGAAGCTAGCGTTTCTTCCTCCGGTAACCAAAACCCACCTCCCAAATCCACCACCAAGAAGAAACGTAACCTGCCTGGAATGCCAGGTACCATAAAATAACTATCCAATAATCAATAAACAGCCAGACTTTTGTCTTTTTTAATTTTTTTTTGTATCTTATTTTGTTATCCATCTCATTTTCTTTTTGTTGGTATAGATCCAGATGCTGAGGTGATTGCTTTATCTCCAAAGACTCTTCTAGCTACGAACCGATTCGTTTGTGAAATTTGCAATAAAGGGTTTCAAAGGGACCAAAATCTTCAGCTTCATAGACGAGGTCATAATTTGCCATGGAAGCTGAGGCAGAGATCGAGTAAGGAAGTGAAGAAGAGAGTTTATGTTTGTCCTGAGCCCTCCTGTGTCCATCACGATCCATCGAGAGCGTTAGGCGATCTTACGGGAATTAAGAAACATTTCTGTAGAAAACATGGAGAAAAAAAGTGGAAATGCGATAAATGTTCTAAAAAATATGCCGTTCAATCTGATTGGAAAGCTCACTCTAAGATTTGTGGTACTCGGGAGTACAAATGTGATTGTGGAACTCTATTTTCCAGGTATTGAAAACGATTTAAAGATTCGATTTTTATTGGGAAAAATTGGATATTTTTGTGGGATTGATTGTCAATTTTATTCTTTTCTTTTTCAGGAGGGATAGTTTTATCACCCACAGGGCTTTTTGTGATGCGTTGGCGGAGGAGAGTGCTCGAGCTCAAACTCATCCTCAGCCTCAGAATCAGAATCAGGCGGTGGCGAATCCCAGTTCGGAATCGGACCCGAAAGTTCAGGCTGTGGATTCATCAGCGCCACCTGCGCCTGCACCAACACCGGCACCGGCACCAGCATCAGCACCAGTGCAAGTTTCAGCTTCAGCTCCAGCTCCAGCTCCGACTCCAGCTGCACCAACTCTGCCTCAGTCAACTAGTGTGATATCCTCTTCAGTTTTGCCAATTCGAAGTTCTGGTAAGTATTATATATTACCGAATTTGGAAATTATCAATTTTGTCGGTTCTTATTTTGTTTAAATTAAACAAAGACAATTTTTTTTTGTTGTTATTATGTTTTTGGATGAACTTGGAGTGTAGTCGTTTTTTGTCTGTTACTGGTCTTTGTTGTCTTCTGGAGGTTTTAGTAACTGGGCTTTTGAGACTGGGATTTGGGAGGGGAAGGGAAGGAGTTAAAATAAACTCATTTTCTAAACTGTGAGGTTCAATTTGGGCAATCTTGATGAAAGACCAAAGTGATTCAAAAGCTAAAAGAAAAGAGAAGTGGATTTAGAGAAAGGAAACCATTATTGATTCTGCTTTTTGCTTTAAAAGTTCTTTCATAAAGATAGTCTTTTAACTTTCCATGCCTCTATGTTTCAGACTTTTTAAGTCAGGTCCCCTAATGTTCTATTTCCCTTCTCTCTTGGTTCTTGTTGTAGAGTTGCCAGAAAATCCCACTCCTATTGTGGAAGAAGCTCCGGTTCCTGCACCAGCTCCAGCTGGACTAAATGGAAGTTGTAGCACTAGCACCAGCTCAGGTAGCAATGGTGGCAGCAGAAGCAGTGTATTTGCTAGCTTATTTGCATCCTCAACTGCATCTACGAGCTTACAACCTCCACAACCTCCGGCTTTCACTGACTTAATTCGAGCTATGGGTCGACCAGATCGTCCAGCTGACCTTGCTCCATCTACATCCACTGAACCAATTTCTTTATGCCTCTCAACCAACCATGGCTCATCAATATTCGGGACTGCAGGGCAAGAGCGCAGGCAGTATGCACCACCGCCACAACCTGCTATGTCTGCCACAGCACTACTGCAGAAAGCTGCTCAGATGGGAGCAGCAGCAACCAATGCATCCTTGCTTCGTGGCTTTGGTATAGTCTCATCATCTTCATCATCTGAACAGCAAGATAGTTTGCAATGGGGTCAGAGACAAGTTGAGCCTGAGAATGCCTCTGTTCCAGCAGGGCTCGGACTTGGGCTTCCTTGTGATGGAAGTTCAGGATTAAAGGAATTGATGATGGGAACTCCTGTATTTGGTCCTAAGCAAACTACTCTTGATTTCCTTGGATTGGGGATGGCTGCTGGTGGCAGCCCCAATGGTGGCCTGTCAGCTCTAATTACCTCCATTGGAGGTGGACTTGATGTTGCTGCAGCCGCAGCAGCGTCTTTTGGAGGTGGGGATTTTACTGGCAAGGACATTGGACGGAGCTCATGACCTGGGAGAAACAAGAATTTTTCTTCTCCGTTTGACTTTGGTGAAAATACAAATTGTACAGGGCCATGGTATTGAACTATTTCGAGGTTGCAGAAGATAACGATTGTAAGATATAATTTTCCATAAAGAGTTGCCATTGTGGAGGTTAGCATCAAGCCATCAAGAGGCAGTTGGGGTCTTTTTTATTGTTCTGCTGCCTTCTATGTGACAATGGCGAAAATGACTTTGCTGTGCCAGTATGGCCTTTGTAGTAAAAGGTAAATTCAAGAATCAGATGTGTTAGGATGCTGGATGTGTAAGTTTGCTGTAGCTGGAAAAAAAAAAAAAAGGAACACCAACATCCCTGCAATGATATTTGGTAAGTGGAGGCATTCCGACATTCTTTGTGTCAGGTTTATCAAAGCTTGGAAGAAACATCAACAAAAACAGCAACGGGATGTATTTTGGCTATTTAGACTTGTAGCTCCAGGCATAGACGGATATGTAGTGGGAAATTAGCAGTAAAGTGAAATACCAACGTGGACTGGCAAATTGCTGAAAATGGAAGGATTTTGGTTGATCTGATCAGTGGACTGGAATTAAGGTTCCACTTTGTTTGAACCAAGTCAACCGTAAACCACTCTGTTATTATATTTGCAATTAATTTAAATTTGTTGTTATGTTTATTTTGCTGTATTCCATTCTCTTTGGAGGATCAGGTCTCTTTATGGTGGAACCCTGATAAAAAGAACAGAAACTTAAGCTTTCTTTCCAAGCTTACAAAATTTGTACCTGGACACTTTCAGGAAAGCTCTGTAAAAACCATCTCGCAATCCCATCAAAGGAAAAAAGTTGAAGACTTAGATACTGGAATGTATCTCTCAAATCCTGCCTGGTTTCTTCGTTGAAGAGCGAAAGTCCTTTTTTGTTCCTTTGAGATAAGGTAGGAGTAAATGTAGTCAGAGAGAGAGGTTGGCAGAATTGAATTGCTTTGTCACTGGACCACAAAGAGGAGAACAGTAAGTGCGGCAATGTAATGTAGAGTAATTTTCATATGTGCACGATAGGGAGATAGGAAATCAAATGCAGATATTATTGGGGCCCCCCTTTCTTTTTCTCTCTCTGATCTTCTAAAGACATAAACCCCATGAAAACGTCATCTCACTGATCCTTCGTAGCAAGGTTTTAAATGCAAAGTTGTTGGTTGACGAGCGGGAGCGGGGGCGTGGCCCCTTGATCCCAACGCCCAAAGTCCAATCTGATCTTGTCTTTGGTCCTTGTCGTTTTCCAGTTTCAGGGAAAAACCTGCCCTCTTACGTGCTCTTACTCTGTATTTAGCCGCCATCCGTACGTCCTTAGCTGTCTTTCTCTTCTTCTCCACGTCTGTTTCCGTTGTACTGTTTCACTGCAATTTGATGAATTTTTTAATAATTTAATCTCGGTAGTAGTTAAGTTAAACAAAGCATAACACACGCCACATTTAAGAATTTGTCAAGTTGTGGTGCTCTTTCTTTTTATCTATTTGTTCTTCTGCAGTCTTATTACAAGTTTTCAGTCGGGTCATAGTATTGATTTCACATGCTTTTTACTTTGATTAAGTTGAAATTAAAATAAAAGAAGGAAAAAAAAGGAAGCAAAATTGTGATTCCCTTTGTTTTTTTGAATGGAATTTACTAATTTCTGACTTTGTTTTATGTTAAGAAGAAAAATCGTGTTATGCATGATTGTTAGAAGTAATTAGGCTTAGGCCCTTGATTGTGTAAAGCCAATAAAAACCCTTTTTCTAGAGTTTTAAATCTAGCATTATTGAAGAGTTTTTTTGGGGAAGTAAACAGAGAAAAATAGAGATTTCAACTTTAAACTTCAAATTATCCGGTTGAGAGTAACATTCGTTAGATTAAATTTGAGTTGTTTTAGTTTGAATTTTTTTTAAAAAAATTATTTATATGGATGAATATAAAGACGATAAAGTTATTTAAATAATTCAAGATTTTAAAAACATACATGAATATATTTATTGCATGCATTATATGATACGATAAATTTATATAAACACGATTAATATATTTAAGTAGACATCATAAATCGGATAAATAAATCGTATTTTATTAATTTACATGATTTTTTTAAAGTTATTTAGAGAGATTCCATTAAAACCAAGGGAATGAATATTTCTCCATATCTGATACAGGCCATGGTTACAGAAGAAATCCATAGATATTGGAAGTTATTAATTTACATGATAATATAATTAATTAAAACAAATTAAATATGTTATATTCGATTTAAACGTGGTTTGTATCTTAAGTGCGTTGATACGTTTAAAATAAAAAATACGATAATCTTAAAATCAAATTCATTAATTTCTTATGATTCTCATGTCTTGTTAATTAATCGTGTTTAAAATTTTTAATTATAATGTAACTTAATAGTAGTTATATATTGGGACCAGAAAAAATAGTATATAACTATTGCAAGTCCATAATTATACTCTTTCAGCTTTCTAAATCAAGTGCCAGGTGGCAGGGCAGTGAAAGTCTCAAACAATCCAAATACTAGGAAACAAACTGATGATACTTAGAAACACATACGACCATAGCTTTTTACATGCTCAATACAACGACGGTCTACCAAACCACAGAATCATTTATAAGTGTTATGCCTGGATGACCAAAACTTGTCTCCTACGATCAAGAATGTTAGCAGTAGGTTCTTTCTCAACTGCTAAACATGGATTTTAGTGACCAAAATGTCTGTATAAATTGGTCCTCAAGCTTTTTTGTGTGTGTGGATGGACATGCCCAAAAATAAGACGCAAAAAAGTTGCTGCAGGTTTTTCTTGTTTCTTCTTTTCTTCTTATTCATTAATGGAGCTGTTCTTGAAGCATGGCCTAAAGGGAGTGTTACAAGATGTTATGAACTAAAGGTGATTCTTGATGCAATCCCGTGTTAATAGCATTTAATAGGGAAAAAAAAAAGCTAGGTAGTCGTGGAAAATGTAGGACTGATGCTTCCTCCCTTTGCAGTTGCTAGACAGCATTAATATCTAGCTGTCGATTTATTGATTAAGCAGGGCCCCCGGTCTCAGTATCAACTTTTCATTCTGTTTTTCAAACTAAAAATTCTCTGTAACTATTTTGAAAGTAAAAAGTTGTGGCTGAGACTATAGTTTTTTGGGTTATGCTATTCCTTACACTAATATGGAAGTCGATGCGCCTGGCAATGTCACTACCCAGAATAACTTAAATATGCTAGTCATGTGAAAATTATCTATCAGATGCCAGAGGTAATGGCAGTTTATCTAGAAAATATTTCTGTTAAGTGTCACTCATGATGTCCAATTTCAGCATCTTGTGAGTTGTGAATTGTCCTAGAGATTGGAATGAATATCTCAGTGAATGAACAGGTTCAAACAGCTTCTATTGCAAAACTGTGCAAGACATCAACTGTTGTCAATGTAAATGGGATGTATCCTGGACCTAACATTTCTGCTCGAGAAGATGATAGGGTGGTTGTCAAGGTCACCAATCGTACTCCATATAATATTTCAATTCACTGGTAAGTAATTCAGTCAGTAAATTTGGTTCTGTTTTTTTCCCTCTAGTACAGCACATTGCTACTATGTATAGCAGTAACATATATTGATTTGGCTTCTGATGAAAGGCATGGAGTTCGCCAAAGGCTAACTTGCTGGTCTGATGGCCCTGCCTACATAACACAGTGTCCAATCCAGTCAGGCCAGAGTTTCAAATACAGGTTTACCTTGCTCAACCAGCCAGGCACACTCTTCTGGCACGCTCACATATCGTGGCCAAGAGCAACAGTTCATGGTCCCCTCATTATCTACCCCAAGCAAGGTGTTAGCTATCCGTTTGAGCCTCCCTTTGAAGAGCATGTGATTGTTCTAGGTATTTAATTTCTAGTACTTCTTTGCCCATTTCTAATCCACCAAGCTACTCCTTAGGCTGCTGGGATTTTTACAAATATGTTTCAGAAATTTGCAATGCTTTTGTCGGCGTTTTGATAGGAGAGTATTGGCTTCGAGACATCCAGGACTTGGAAAGACATGTGAAAGAATCAGGAGGAGGTCCCCCAAGCTCAGATGCCTACATTTTGAATGGTCGTCCTGGTCCGCTCCATAACTGCTCCAGAGACGGTATCATCTTTAATTCACTGAACCAACAATGTTATGTCTTTCTTTGCTGTTAAATGTTGATATGAAGTGGTTCCTTTCATTTAATTTTATGCAGACGTGTACACTGTTAGTGTTACAAAGGGGAAGAAGTATCTTCTCAGAATCATCAATGCAGCTCTTAACATGGAACACTTTTTTGGGGTGGCTAACCATACTATGACTGTTGTAGAAACGGATGGAGAGTACACAAAACCCTTCAACACCTCGTTTCTGATGCTGACTCCGGGTCAGACTTACAATGTTCTAATTGAAGCAGACCAGCCCATTGGAAAATACTACATGGCCATGGCCCCTTACATGCCAGCAAAAAACGTCCCCTTCTTGAACAAAACATCTTATGCAATCCTCAATTATGTTACACACACCAAGTCAATTGCATCACCACCCACAGTGGAAGTAGACAAATTAGCTCGAAAGTCATGTTCAAGAAGGTCGATGATACTTTATGAACCCATCCTACCTAATGCAAATGACACTGAATCTGTTCAAGCATTCGCAGACCAGGTCAAAAGTCTATACCCGAACCAACATTGGTCTCCGATTGACGTTCCTTTGAAAATTGACAAAAGCTTGTTTTTTGCAATCGGGCTTAACGTGTTCAGCTGCAACTCATCTGATGCTGATAGATGCCAGGGGCCTAATGGAGGAATTTTCGCAGCTTCTGTTAACAACATAACCTTTAGAAGACCAAGGGTTTCACTTTTGAATGCTTACTATAACAACTTAGAAGGATATTACAGCACAGATTTCCCCGACAAGCCTGAAAAGATGTATGATTTTGCGAACGAGGCTCCCAATAACATTGGCGTAGATACACAGCCAGCTATTGGGACTCGAGTTAGCGTTCTAGAGTATGGTTGGGCTGTCCAAGTCATATTTCAAGACACTGGCACGGTGGGAACCGAGAACCATCCTATTCACCTTCATGGCTTTAGCTTCTACCTGTTAGGCACAGGGCTTGGCAATTTTAACTCCAGCACTGCAGTTCTTAACTTCTACGATCCTCCCTATAGAAACACTGTTGGAGTGCCAGTAGGTGGATGGGCTGTTATTCGATTCAGAGCTGACAATCCAGGTGAATTTGCTAGCTAAACCTTCAAAATTTCATGCAATATTTTGGTTATTCCGTTGTATAATCATCTTGATTATCTAAACTGAAATGGGCTCTCTTTCCTTTTTTCTTTCAGGAGTTTGGTTCATGCATTGCCATCAAGATGTGCACACAACATGGGGACTCTCTATGGCTTTTCTAGTGAAGAATGGGAAAGGCAAAATGCAAACTTTGCCGCCACCACCTCCTGACCTTCTACCCTGTTAATAAACTTCTAGTCTGTAAAAATCCAATATCTGTCTCTAGTTGTATGTATCTAGTATTTTGAATATCCGCCAAGTTATGTGAATGTGTATTTGATTAGTTGGCAGCAGTGACAAGTCATGTAATTATAAGGATTGTTTGCAATAATTATCCAATCAATAAGATGTTTATCTCTTATGTCCGTTGCCCTTAATAGAATGTTAGAAACATCTAAAGGTTCAAACTATACAGGCATTTGCAAATTTGTTACATCTGTCAGACACAAAATCTCTGTTGAGAGACTCGTGTCTTCCCCTACTTTATCTGTTTTGTCATGGTATTGGAGAGGCCCAGTTCAGGTTAACTAGGGCAAAAGCGGCCAAAGAGGGTTTCAAATTTCAACGCCTCTCAGTGAAAATTGCATCTTGTCATAATGGCCTGATCCATTGAGTCAACTCATTTTTCATTAAATATGAAGTGGATTTGATCATGAAAATTTAAATTTTTATTTAAATCGAGTTTAGATGGATCAACCCACCAAATTAATGGATTGGGGTGAGCTAGGGCGGGTCAACTTTATGGGTAAAAAAATTAATAATTTTATATATTTAATTATATAAAAGTAATAATTTAATTATCAATAATATTACTTATTTTATATATTTTAATATGTTTAATCTTCACTTATCAAATTAATAATTTTAATTTATGAATTAAATTATAAAATAATTTTATTAATAGAAAATTTATTAATTAAAATTATAAAAATAATTTTTTTTTAAAAATAAGT